>NC_069503.1:13524736-13729736 GCF_027579735.1 Bombina bombina | reverse complement strand
TTACAACCCACCACCCACATACCCCTACTCTAACCCACCCAAACCCCCTTTAAAAAAACCTATCACTAACCCCCTGAAGATCTCCCTACCTTGAGTCGTCTTCACCCAGCCGAGCCAAATTCTTCATCCAAGCGGAGCAAGAAGATGTCCTCCATCCGGTAGAAGTCTTGATCCAAGCGGCAAAGAAGAGGTCTTTGCTGCTTGGCAAAGAATCAGCCAATCGGATTGACCTTGCATTCTATTCGCTGATCAGAACAGCCAATAGAATGTGAGGTCAATCCGATTGGCTGATTGAATCAGCCGATCAGATTTTTCCTACCTTAATTCCGATTGGCTGATAGAATCCTATCAGCCAATCGGAATTCAAGGGACGCCATCTTGGATGACGTTATTTAAAGGAACCGCCATTCATCGGGAAGTCGTCGGCCGAGGAGGATGTTCCACGTCTGATGTCTTTAAGATGGAGCCGCTCCTCGTCAGATGGATGAAGATAGAAGATGCCGCTTGGATGAAGACTTCGGACCGGCTGGAGGACCACATCGCCCGGATTGAATGAAGACTACTGCCCGGCTGGTTGAAGACGGCTCAAGGTAGGGTAATCTTCAGGGGTTTAGTGTTAGGTTTTTTTAAGGGGGGTTTGGTGGGTTTTAGAGTAGGGGGATGTGGGTGGTGGGTTTTAATGTTGGGGGGTTGTATTTTTTTTTACAGGTAAAAGAGCTGATTACTTTGGGCAATGCCCCGCAAAAAGCCCTTTTAAGGGCTATTTGTAATGTAGTATAGGGTAGGGAATTTTATTATTTTGGGGGGCTTTTTTATTTTATAAGGGGGCTTAGATTAGGTGTAATTAGTTTAAACTTCATATAATTTATTTTTTATTTTCTGTAATTTAGTGGGGGGTTTTGTACTTTAGTTTATTTTAGTTAATTGTATTTAACTTTAGGTAATTGTATTTAATTAATTTAATTTATTTAATGATAGTGTAGTGTTAGGTGTAATTGCAACTTAGGTTAGGATTTATTTTACAGGTAATTTTGTATTTATTTTAGCTAGGTAGTTATTAAATAGTTAATAACTATTTAATAACTATTCTACCTAGTTAAAATAAATACAAACTTACCTGTAAAATAAAAATAAATCCTAAAATAGCTACAATGTAACTATTAGCTATATTGTAGCTATCTTAGGGTTTATTTTATAGGTAAGTATTTAGTTTTAAATAGGAATAATTGAGTTAATAAGAGTAAATTTATTTAGATTTATTGAAATAATATTTAACTTAGGGGGGTGTTAGGGTTAGACTTAGGTTTAGGGGTTAATCACTTTATTATAGTGGCGGCGATGTTGGCGGTGGCAGATTAGGGGTTAATACATTTAATAGGCTATGTGGGCTATGGCGGTTTAGGGGTTAATAATTTAGTTAGTACTTGCGTTGTGGCCTATGGCGGTTTAGGGGTTAATATACTTACGGCTAGATTTAGAGTTTTGTCGGTAACGACCCGCGTAGCTAACGCTGGCTTTTTTCCCCCCGCACCTTTTAAATACAGCTGGTATTTAGAGTTCACAGAAGGGCTGCGTTAGGCTCCAAAAGGGAGCGTAGAGCATATTTACCGCCACTGCAACTCTCAATACCAGCGGTGCTTACGGACGCGGCCAGCTTCAAAAACGTGCTCGTGCACGATTCCCCCATAGGAAACAATGGGGCTGTTTGAGCTGCAAAAATCAGCGTTCAGCTCCTAACGCAGCCCCATTGTTTCCTATGGGGAAACACTTCCTATGTCTGCACCTAACACCCTAACATGTACCCCGAGTCTAAACACCCCTAACCTTACACTTATTAACCCCTAATCTGCCGCCCCCGCTATCGCTGACCCCTGCATATTATTATTAACCCCTAATCTGCCGCTCCGTACACCGCCGCAACCTACGTTATCCCTATGAACCCCTAATCTGCTGCCCCTAACACCGCCGACCCCTATATTATATTTATTAACCCCTAATCTGCCCCCACAACGTCGCCGCCAGCTACCTACAATAATTAACCCCTAATCTGCCGACCGGACCTCACCGCTACTATAATAAATGTATTAACCCCTAATCCGCCTCACTCCCGCCTCAATAACCCTATAATAAATAGTATTAACCCCTAATCTGCCCACCCTAACATCGCTGACACCTAACTTAAAGTATTAACCCCTAATCTGCCGACCGGACCTTGCTGCTACTCTATTAAATGTATTAACCCCTAAAGCTAAGTCTAACCCTAACCCTAACACCCCCCTAAGTTAAATATAATTTAAATATAACGAAATAAATTAACTCTTATTAAATAAATTATTCCTATTTAAAGCTAAATACTTACCTGTAAAATAAACCCTAATATAGCTACAATATAAATAATAATTATATTGTAGCTATGTTAGGATTTATTTTTATTTTACAGGCAAATTTCAATTTATTTTAACTAGGTACAATAGCTATTAAATAGTTATTAACTATTTAATAGCTACCTAGCTAAAATAAAGAGAAATTTACCTGTAAAATAAAAACTAACATAAGTTATAATTACACCTAACACTACACTATCATTAAATTAAATTAATTAAATAAATTAACTACAAATAACTACAATTAAATACAATTACATAAACTAACTAAAGTACAAAAAATAAAAAAAGCTAAGTTACAAAAAATAAAAAAAATAAGTTACAAACATTTTAAAAATATTACAACAATTTTAAGCTAATTACACCTAATCGAAGCCCCCTAATAAAATAACAAAGCCCCCCAAAATAAAAAAATGCCCTACCCTATTCTAAATTAAAAAAGTTCAAAGCTCTTTTACCTTACCAGCCCTTAAAAAGGCATTTTGTGGGGCATGCCCCAAAGAAAACTGCTCTTTTGCCTGTAAAAGAAAAATACAACCCCCCCCAACATTGAAACCCACCACCCACATACCCCTAATCTAACCCAAGCCCCCTTAAATAAACCTAACACTACCCCCCTGAAGATCATCCTACCTTGAGATTCAAGTTCAATCTGATTGGCTGATCCAATCAGATTGAGCTCGCATTCTATTGGCTGTTCCGATCAGCCAATACAATGCGAGCTCAATCTGATTGGCTGATTCCATCAGCCAATCAGAATTTTCCTACCTTAATTCCGATTGGCTGATAGAATCCTATCAGCCAATTGGAATTCGAGGGACGCCATCTTGGATGACGTCCCTTAAAAAAGCCTTCATTTGTCGGTAGTCCGTCGGGGAAGAAGGATGTTCTGCGTCGGCAGAATGAAGATGGATCCTGAAGAAGAAGATTGAAGACCCCGCTTGGAAGATGACATCGCCGGGATGGAAGACTTCTTCAGCGCCGCTTTGAAGATGACATCGCCCGGATGGAAGACTTCTTCAGCGCCGCCTGGAGGATCACTTCATCGGATGGAAGACTTCTTCAGCGCCCCTTGGAGGATCACTTCTGCCGCTCCGGATCTCCTCTTCGGTTCCATCGGTGGCTCGGCTGAGTGAAGACGACTCAAGGTAGGATGATCTTCAGGGGGGTAGTGTTAGGTTTATTTAAGGGGGGTTTGGGTTAGATTAGGGGTATGTGGGTGGTGGGTTTTAATGTTGGGGGGGTTGTATTTTTCTTTTACAGGCAAAAGAGCAGTTTTCTTTGGGGCATGCCCCACAAAAGGCCCTTTTAAGGGCTGGTAAGGTAAAAGAGCTTTGAACTTTTTAAATTTAGAATAGGGTAGGGCATTTTTTTATTTTGGGGGGCTTTGTTATTTTATTAGGGGGCTTAGATTAGGTGTAATTAGCTTAAAATTGTTGTAATATTTTTAAAATGTTTGTAACTTATTTTTTTTATTTTTTGTAACTTAGCTTTTTTATTTTTTGTACTTTAGTTAGTTTATTTAATTGTATTTATTTGTAGGTATTGTATTTAATTAATTTATTGATAGTGTAGTGTTAGGTTTAATTGTAGATAATTGTAGGTATTTTATTTAATTAATTTATTGATAGTGTAGTGTTAGGTTTAATTGTAACTTAGGTTAGGATTTATTTTACAGGTAATTTTGTAATTATTTTAACTAGGTAGCTATTAAATAGGTATTAACTATTTAATAGCTATTGTACCTGGTTAAAATAAATACAAAGTTGCCTGTAAAATAAATATAAATCCTAAAATAGCTACAATATAATTATAATTTATATTGTAGCTATATTAGGGTTTATTTTACAGGTAAGTATTTAGCTTTAAATAGGAATAATTTATTTCGTTAGATTTAAATTATATTTAATTTAGGGGGGTGTTAGGGTTAGGGTTAGACTTAGCTTTAGGGGTAAATACATTTATTAGAGTAGCGGTGAGGTCCGGTCGGCAGATTAGGGGTTAATAATTGTAGGTAGGTGGAGGCAACGTTGGGGGCGGCAGATTAGGGGTTAATAACTATAATATAGGGGTCGGCGGTGTTAGGGGCAGCAGATTAGAGGTTCATAGGGATAACGTAGGTTGCGACGGTGTACGGAGCGGCAGATTAGGGGTTAAAAATTTTTAATAGAGTGGCGGCGATGTGGGGGGACCTCGGTTTAGGGGTACATAGGTAGTTTATGGGTGTTAGTGTACTTTAGAGCACAGTAGTTAAGAGCTTTATGAACCGGCGTTAGCCCAGAAAGCTCTTAACTCCTGACTTTTTTCCTGCGGCTGGAGTTTTGTCGTTAGATTTCTAACGCTCACTTCAGCCAAGACTCTAAATACCAGAGTTAGAAAGATCCCATTGAAACGATAGGATACGCAAATGGCGTAGGGGGATCTGCGGTATTGAAAAGTCGCGGCTGCAAAGTGAGCGTTAGAACCTTTCCTGACTGACTCTAAATACCAGCGGTAGCCCAAAACCAGCGTTAGGAGCCTCTAACGCTGGTTTTGACGGCTAACACCAAACTCTAAATCTAACCGTTAATTAGTTATTGCGGTGGGGGATTGCGGTTGACAGGTAGATAGACATTGCGCATGCTTTAGGTGTTAGTTTTTTTTTTTGCAGGCATTTTAGGAAGTTACGGTGCTCCCATACTCAGCTCAAGGCTTGCTATGGCTGCTTTTTATGGCGAGGTAAAAATGAAGTAAGATTTCTCCATTTTCGCCACGTAAGTCTTTGCGCTGGATATTGGGTACCAAATTGCGTATCTTTTCTATGTTCGTCTATGGGTAAAAAGAACTACATCCGATGGGTGAAATATACGCGTGTAACTTGTATGTTATGCCGTATATGTGATACCAAAATCGTGCAAAAAATGGTTTTGTCGGCTTTTGCGGGCGACGCTGCATATGTAATGGAGGCCCAGAGTGTTTGCTGTTCCTTTCCTACTTCATCCCTTCAAACAGTGAATTTTAGTTGTGGGATTTTTCCTTATCTTTCCACTTGATGCTGGGATACGAAGTGAAAAGAATGGTGCCATCTCTTTTCTGTCCCTCATTGTTTCATCAGAGAAATCTTGAAAAACTAAATGTTACTATCTTCTAGCTGTAGGCCTCTCATATTTCTAGCAACTCTATTGGTCTAGGTCAGTGATCACAAACCTTGACACCCCTGATGTTTCAGAACTACATTTCCCATGATGCTCAACTAGACTGCAGAGTGCCTAATCATCAGGTGAAAAACTTAATGTATGCTTACTTGATAAATTATTTTCTTTCCTGGCATGGAAAGTCCACAAATCCATTTGAATTACTAGTTGGAATTCAACTCCTGGTCACCAGGACACCCCACTAAAGCTGTAAGTATCATTTCCATTTTCCATAAACCCCCAGTCATTCAGCAGAGGGAATACAGAAATAGAAGTGAACACAAGGGTATAGAGGTACCTGAACTTTAGAAAAAGACAAAACGCTGTCTCAAAATTCAAATGACGGGTTGTTAACCCTCCATACCAGGAAAGAAAAGAATTTATCAAGGTAAGCATACATTTTGTTTTCTTTCAAATGGCATGGGTAGTCTACAAATCATTTCTAATTACTAGTGGGAACCAATACCCAAGCTAGAGAACACAGAATGGAAGGGAGGGAGAACAAGACAGTCAGGCCTAAACAGAAGGCAAAAACATTGAATTTGCAGAGTTTGCAAGGCAGCCACTTGGTCCTTGTTGCATACTTTTGCCAGATTTTTTCCACAGAAGTCTCATTTTTAAAAGGCCCAGGAAAAAGAGACAGCCCTAGTGGAATGAGCCCTAATCCTCTCAGGAGGCTGTTGTCCAGCTGTCTCATAAGCCAAACGAATAACACTTCTCAACCAAAAAGAAAGAGTAGAAGAAGTGGCATTCTGGCCATTACATTTTCCAGAAAAAACAAAGAGAGCAGAAGATTGTCGAAAATCTCTAGTTCTTCAAAGCATGCACAACATCCAGGTAATGCAACAGACGTTCCTTATGAGAAGAAGGGTTAGGGCAGAATGAAGGATCAACAATTTCCTGATTGATATTGCAGTCCTAAACTACCTTAGGAAGAAATCCCAATTTGGTATGAAGGACCGCCTTATCTGCATGAAAGATAAGATAAGGGGATCACACTGTAGAGCCATAAGCTCAGACTCTACGAACAGAATAAATAGCTAGAAGAAATAAAACCTTCCAAGACAATAACTTAATATCAACAGAGTGCATAGGCTCAAACAGAGCCTGCTGCAGAACCCTAAGAACAAGATTGAGGCTCCATGGAGGAGCACAGACTTAAACACAGGCCTGATTCTGACCAAGGCCTGAACAAAAGATTGAACATCCGGAAAGTCTGCCAGACATTTGTGTCAAAGAATCCAAATGGCAGAGATCTGGTCCTTCAGAGTGCTGACTGATAGATCATCCTGAAGAAAAGACAAAATGCGGGGAACCCTCACTTGACTCCAAGGGAAACCCCTAGAATCACACCAGTAAAGGCATGTACGCCACACCTTATGGTAAATCTTGTGAGTTACCGGCTTATGAGCATAAATCATGGTATCAATCACCTTTTCGGAAAAACCTCATCTAGACAAGACTAGGTCAGCTTAAGAGAATCTAGGTTTGGATGTAGGAAAGGACCCTGAAGTAGAAGGTCTTTCTTCAGAGCCTACGAGGGGGAAAAGAACAACATCTTCCCCAGGTCCGCAAACTAAATTCAAGCTGGAGCGATTAGTATCACAGAAGCCTGATCCTGTTAGATATGGGCTATTACCCAAGGAATCAGGGTAAACAGAGGAAACAGGTAAATTAGACCAAAGTCCCATGGACCCGCCAGAGTGTCGACCAGAGCTGCTTGCAGATCCCTTGATCCATATTTTGGAAGTTTGGTGTTTAGATAAGATGACATTAGAGCCAACTCCTGAACTCCCCACCTGAGTGTTATCATTGAGAATACTTTCGGATGAAGGGCCCACTCCCATGGTTGAAAAGTCTGCCTGCTCAGATAATCAGCTTCCCAGTTGTCCACCCCTGGGATGTGGATGGCAGAAATAAGAAAATTGTGAGACTCCACACAGAGAACACGAGTCACCTCCTTCATAGCTAAGGAACTCAGTATTCCGCCCTAGTGGTTGATATACACCACCGAAGTAATGTTGTCCAATTTCAATCTGATAAACCAAACTCAGTTGAGGCCAAGCTATCAGTGCATTGAAGATTGCTCTCAACTCTAGGATATTTATTGGGATGGCAGACTCCTTGTCACGAAAACCTCAGGATTTAGCTAAGAAGGGGTTAATTCTGGGTAGCTTGAACTCAAAACAGTTATTTGTTTTCAAGAAGAATTGCGACTTGTGTTTTCTTTGAACTGCCAGGATTCTCCTAAATAGCCCCACCAAATGTTATTGTGTATGCATTGAGTCATAAAGCCACTCAAGCTCTTAGTTTCAGAAAATACACAGGAAAGGGTTTATGGCTTAGGCTGTCAATAGAATACATGATGTAAAACAGGCCCTTCATTACAAAAACTGACCAGGTCACTGAAAGGACATTGGTATATTATGTACATGTGTGTTAAAACCTTAAAGGAAGGTAAATATGACAACCTATGACATATTTGATATCAAACTGATTCTCCCAATAAAACTAAAAGGTTCTAGATATGTAAATATAGAAATTTCTTACCTAGCAGAACTTATAATGGATTGTATAATTTCAGGCAAGAAATTAGTCTATTGAAGGTCATAAAGACAGGGGGGGTTCTTAGCTGCCCAGGAGGGTGTGGTCAGGCAACTTGATCTGTGGAAAATGGTATAAGAATTTTATGTTTTAACAATAAGATTGTCATTCTTACAAGGGAGGCTGTGACAACACAGAGTAAGGACCCAATTGCTTCATGCCATCTCTCTTGTAACATATTCCAAAGACTAGTACAGTGTAAGGTTTATTATTTTCTTCTTTTTATTTTTAAAAAGCTGTTTGCGTGTGTAATTTTATTTGTAACAACTTGTTTATTAATAATGCATTGTGCATAATATTTTTGGCATAATAAATAATTCCTTTATTAAGTTTGGCCTTTGTCTAATAATTGAACCACGTTACTGAAAGAGACTGGAATATTAGAACTGTATAATTTAGGCTATTTTCTGCTAAACTGTATTTCTAGAGTTAATGTGTAAAGTCTGGGTATTTTCTTAGGATTTTCCCTCTAATAAATTTTAAGTTGTGGCAGTATTTGAGCTATAGGATTGATAGTTTATTGTGGGTGGCATTAAAAGGGAGTTTTGGGCATTTCTCTTACGTCTAGTACAGACTAGGGGAGTGTGGTTAACCCGTGCACCCACTAAACTGAATCACAAGCTTTCCTGGTGTGGCTAGATTGTGACCTATTGGTGACAGAAAAAGGGGGCTGATAACCCTTTCTGTGCCAAATAAGTGACTGGCGCAGGGTTGGATAACCTTGGTTCATCACACTCCTCCTGAGTCCAAATTCCCTGAGCTCTTAAGGAACCCCAAACTGCTTCACAGCCTGAGAGGCTGACATCAGTGGTCAAAATTTTCCATGATGGTCTCAGAAAGCATTTGCCCTGAACATATGGTCTTGAGAGAGCCACCAGGACAGGGAATCTCTTGTCCAGATGTCTAGGACTAACCTCTAATAGAGAGGTCCGAGTGGTCTCCGTTCCATTGTCTGAGCATGCATAACTGTAAAGGTCTCAGATGGAAATGAGCAAACAGAATAGTGTTGATGGAAGCCACCATTAAACCAATTACTTCCATACACAGAGCCACTGAAGGGAAAGACAGGCAGCAAAAAGTTTGGATTTTCTGACCTCTGTCAAGAAAACCTTTATGGAGATCGAGTCTATAAACATTCCCAAAATAACATTCTCTGGTATTTGGCACCGAGGAACTCTTTTTTCAAGATTCACCTTCAACCCGTGAGAGTAGAGCATCAACAGCAGAGAATCCGTATGGGATTTTGCTAAATGAAAAAGTCTGAACCAAGATATCGGCCAGGTGAGGTGCCACCACAATTCCTTGAGATCTGGCCACAGCCAGAAGAGCCCCTAGGAACCTTCATAAAGATTCAGATGGCAGTGGCTTGGCCAAAAGGTAGGGTCACAAATTTGAAGTGTTTTTTCAAAAAGGCAAACTTCAGGAATTGAAAATGTTACTTGTGAATAGGAACATGAAGATATGCGTCCTTCAGGTCGATGGTAGTCATAAACTGACCCTCCTGAACTAATGGGAGAATAGAACGGATAGTCTCCATTTTGACCCTGAGAAACTTGTTGAGACACTTGAGGTCTAAAATGGGTCAAAAAGTTCCCTCGTTCTTTGGAACCATGAATAGGTTGGAATAGAATCCTTGACCCTGTTCCGCCAGAGGTAATCAGACTAGAGAAGAGAGATCCTTCACACAATTTAAGAAAGCCTCTCTTTATCTAGTTTGCAGATAACCTTGACAGGAGAAATCTGCCTCTAGGAGGACAAGATTTGAATCCTATTCTGTATCCCTGGGATACCAAATCCACTGCCCAAGGATTGGGGACATCGCAAATCCAAGACTGTTCAAAGAAGAAAATCCTGTCCCCCTACTTGATCTGAGATTGGATTGGGGGCAGACCCTATATGCTGATTTGTTCTCAGAGGAAGGCTTCTTGGATTGCTTACCCTTATTTCAAGGCTGGTAAGATCTCCATGAGGTCTTGGCTTGTTTAGGCTTGGAAAAAGAGGAAGATTGTTCTCCCTTAAAGTTGCGAAAGGAACAAAAATTAAAAGTTTGGAGACCCTAAGGTTAACCTTCTTATCCTGGGGCAGAAAAGCTTTTTCACCTGTGACGGTGGAAATAATTTCAGCCAGACCAGGACCAAATAAAGTCTTAGGGGCCTATTTATTTTGGTGCGAGCCAACATGATACGATATTGCGGATCATGACTGCTGCACATCGATAAATGCCGACAGCATACGCTCTCTGCATTTATCATTGCACCAGCAATTCTTGTGAACTGCTGGTGCAATGCCGCCCCCTGCAGATTTGCGGCCACTAGCAGAGGGTGTCAATCAACACAATCATATTCGATCGGGTTGATTTCTGTCTTCCGCCTCAGAGCAGGAGGACAGGTTATGGAGCAGCAGACTTTAGACCGCTGCTTCATAACTTCTGTTTCCGGTGAGCCTGAAGGCTCGCTGGAAACATGGGGCATCAAGCTCCATTCGGAACTTGATAAATATGCCCCTTACCCTTAAAGGGAAGAGACAGAAGTTCAGACTTGGACACTATGTCAGCCGACCAAGACTTTAGCACAGAGCTCTGTAAGATAGAATGGCAAAGCTAGAAATCTTTGGACCCAAATGGACTACTTGCATGCTGGCATCACAGATAAAGGTATTAGCAAGCTTTAAAGCCTTGATTCTGTCTTGGGTCTCCTCTATTGTTGTCTCCTCCAAAATCAGATCCAACTAGGAGACGCACCAGTAAGAGACCGCACCAGCAACCGCCACAATACTAGCAACTGGTTGCCATTGTAGAACCTGGTGAAGAAACATTTTTCTTAAACCTTTAAGGAGCAAGGACATACAGGGTACGTACCCTGTACGTCCTCAAGGGTTTGAAGTGGTGAAAGCAATCTAGATCGCTTCCAACCTCTTTCAAGGTGTTGCAGTGATGCCTCTGTATTGAGGCATTACTAATACCTTTGTTTAGCCACCGTTACAGAGAGAGACACTCTGTGGCCCTTTCTGCATCGGGCATTGATGGAGCCGATCATTGGTGGGTGGGAGGCCCATCAAGTGTTAGTTACTTCCAGATACATTTCTGTGGCAGTTGGCGGAAGAGGCCTTGCGGGATAGGCGGGGGTGTGTGTGCATAATCCAAATTTTTCATAAAAAAATTATATATATATATACACATACATACAAGGTGAAGGAAGGCACTCGCTGGTCTTTTCATCAAAAGTTTATTTAATCAAGTTTGACGTTTCGGGGACACACTTCCCTTCCTCAAACAAACACAAACCAACAATGACTGAGAATATATAGCCAAACAAGCCCAAGCCCCTCCCCCAGTGAAAAATTGCGCCAAAAATGGTTGCCATGGTGATCCTCAACAACAAAGACAAAGAAATCCCTAAAGAATTCCCTAATTTTTCACTGGGGGAGGGGCTTGTTTGGCTATATATTCTCAGTCATTGTTGGTTTGTGTTTGTTTGAGGAAGGGGAGTGTGTCCCCAAAACGTCACGCTTGATTAAATAAACTTTTGATGAAAAGACCAGTGAGTGCCTTCCTTCACCTTGTATACCCGTTGGCACCCTGGCACTGAAGGATTTTGAAAGTGAGAGTGCTCTCTATTGCATTATATATATATATATATATATATATATATATATATATATATATATATATATATATATACATACATATACAAAACACGGAAGGGAACTGCACTCTCATACCGGACCGGGTACACATCCCATGACCCTGCAACATGCTCAGCCCTGGGTGCCACTGGCACTCACAGGAAGCTGTGCTGTCCCCAGAGCCACAAGCAGTTAACCCCAGACAGGTCTGGGTGCAAGAACCATAGGGAAAATTACAAAACAAATTAATACAACACACAGAGAAAACCCAGCACTCACTTACAAGCTCTCAGCTAAGATTTAAAAGCAAAAATGGAAAGGTTAGTCACCGCATCTGGCCAAATGGGACAAGCTCAGGTACCACGTCAAGGTCCTTTCCAATATCTGAGACCCTAAAACAGCCACACAATGCAAGCTTTCAAATCCAAACAAACTGAAAACAAGGGAAGGGTGCACAGGAATATGTAACCACCCTAGACATATACAAAACACGGAAGGGAACTGCACTCTCATACCGGACCGGGTACACATCCCATGACCCTGCAACATGCTCAGCCCTGGGTGCCACTGGCACTCACAGTAAGCTGTGCTGTCCCCAGAGCCACAAGCAGTTAACCCCAGACAGGTCTGGGTGCAAGAACCATAGGGAAAATTACAAAACAAATTAATACAACACACAGAGAAAACCCAGCACTCACTTACAAGCTCTCAGCTAAGATTTAAAAGCAAAAATGGAAAGGTTAGTCACCGCATCTGGCCAAATGGGACAAGCTCAGGTACCACGTCAAGGTCCTTTCCAATACCTGAGACCCTAAAACAGCCACACAATGGGAGGGAGGGAGGATATTGAGGGGGGCAGATACACTACAGAAAATAATTGGATTAATAAATAAAACAAAAACACTTTTTTAGGGGCAAACTGGGTAATACCCAAGATGGCGGCAAATAGGTAGCGGGGTAGGGTTAGCGTGCTATATGGGGGGGGGGATCAGGGAGGTTGGGGGCTAAAAGGGGATCCAACACTGCAGAATCAATTGTGGGAAAAAAAATGCTTTTTAATTTTAGTACTGGCAGACTTTCTGCTGATATCTACACTAAAGCTAAAATTAACCCTACAAGCTACCTAATTAACCCCGTCACTGCTGGGCATAATACAAGTGTGGTGCGCAGCGGCATTTAGTGGCCTTCTAATTACCAAAAAGCAACGCCAAAGCCATATATGTCTGCTATTTCTGAACAAAGTGGATCACAGAGAAGCTTTTACAACCATTTGTGCCATAATTGCACAAGCCGTTTGTAAATAATTTTAGTGAGAAACCTAAAATTGTGAAAAATTTTACTATTTTTTTTTTATTTGATTACATTTGGCAGTGAAATGGTGGCATGAAATATACCATAATGGGCCTCAATCAATACGTTGGGTTGTCTACTACACTACAGATACAATTAACCCTACAAGCTGCCTACAAGCTCCCTAATTAACCCCTTCACTGCTGGGCATAATACACATGTGGTGTGCAGCGCCATTTCGCGGCCTTCTAATTACCAAAAAGCAGCACCAAAGCCATATAAGTCTGCTACTTCTGAACAAAGGGGATCCCAGAGAAGCATTTACAAACATTTGTGCCATAATTGCACAAGTTGTTTGTAAATAATTTCAGTGAGAAACCTAAAGTTTGTGAAAAAGTTTGTGATCGCATTTGGTGGTGAAATGGTGGCATGAAATATGCCAAAAATGGGCCTAGATCAATACTTTGGGTTGTCTACTAAAAAAAATATATATACATGTCAAGGGATATTCAGTGATTCCTGACAGATATCAGTGTTACAACGTAAATGGTTTGGAAATAGAAAAATGCTACTTGTATTTATTGCCCTATAACTTGCAAAAAAAAGCAAAGGACGTGTAAACATTGGGTATTTATAAACTCAGGACAAAATTTAGAAACTATTTATTTGGGTTGTTTTTTGGTGGTTGTAGATGTGTAACAGATTTTGGGGGTCAAAGTTAAAAAAAAGTGTGTTTTTTTCCATTTTGTTCATCATATTTTCTAAAAAAAATTATAGTAAATTATAAGATATGATGAAAATAATGGTATCTTTAGAAAGTCCATTTAATTGGGAGAAAAACGGTATATAAATATGTGTGGGTACAGTAAATGAGTAAGAGGAAAATAACAGCTGAACACAAAAAACGCAAAAATGTAAAAACAGCCCTGGTCCCAGATGGTCAGAAAATGGTCCTTAGGGGTTAAGTAACCTTCCAGTTTCCTATCCATAGGATAATTAAAGGAGGTACTATCCTCTAGAGGAATAGTGGTTCATTTGGCTAATGTGGATATAGCACCCTCTACTTTAGGCACAGTGCGCCAAATGTCTTGCACAGAGTCAGCAAAAGGAAACATCTTCTTAAAAACAGGCGATGGGGAAAAAGGAGCCCCTGGCTTCTCCCATTCCTGAGATATAATGTCAGACAAATGATCTGGAAAAGGAAATACTTCCACAGATTTGGGTTTGATATAAAATATTTTTTAGGAGCTTCTGTGATAATAGAGTAAGAATCCTCCAAAGTAGCTAGAACCTCTTTCAAAAGTAAACGGAGGTGCTCAAGCATAAATCTAAAATGAACCACCTTCGAGTCTGCTGTACTAACTACAGCAGACTCAGAAATCTCGCCCTCAGAAGCAACCGAGGAATGATCCTCCTCAGATAACTGAGATAAACTAGCTAAAGCAGTCATGGCAGAGTCAGAAATACCTGACTTAGAAGAAATGTTCTCAGATTTTCTCTTTCTTTTACCTGAAATAGGTAAGCGCAGATACTGCAGGTCAGTTGCACAGCAAAATCACCTAGTAAATATACACACCCCAGAAGCTGACAGAGGAACCTCAGGGCACTGCTTGTGTAACTGCCAAAGACTGAGACATCTAAGGGGAAAGTTGAGGCATGTCACGGACAATATTATCCTGAGAGACAGATGGCTCTGAGAGGATATCTATTTTTGGAAAGTAACATCTTATTCACACATGAGGAACAAAACTGCACAGGGGGAATAATCTGAGCCTCAAGGTAATAAACATCTCTCAAAGGACATAGAAAGATTCTAATCCACTTCCATTATGTCCTAGGTACTGGTTAAATAAAAAAATATCAATTTCTATAGCCCCAAGACAAAGTACTCACAATTTTTTTTATTTGCGGACCTGATCCGACAGTGTGGTGTTTCTGGGCAATGATGTATTGGGGATGGGGAACATTGTTGCCCAAACTAATTTATATGCCCATCAGTTCCATGCTGCAAAGCCTGGAACATATTTGGCAAAGCAGCAATGGGGTCCCATAAATGTGCCAGAATTAAAAAATATTCTGGGCATTGACTATGCTGATGGGCATCATATAGAAACCCTCCATTCACTCCCACTGGAGCAGTAGCCCCATCTGCTCTACCCCCATTTTCTCCCAGAGTATGTTGAGGAAGAGGTATGAAATGATTCTACAGATGAGCAAGATAGTTAAATATCAGAAATTGGAGCAAAAACTTAATTAAATAAAATGTAACTTTTAATAGAAAAAATAATTAAAAAAACCACACTGATACAAACATTTAAAATTACATCTGAATAGTGTCTAATTATTAGATAGTGATGATTCAGAGCTGAGAGACCTGACAAATAAATGTAATTCTATATGACTAGGGTATCATTTTGATTATGAAATCCACTTATACATGCTGGAGATTTAATGTGCTAATAGGATTAGAAAAAGAGGCTACTGCTACAGTACTGCAGTTATTCTAAATATCAATGAGAGTATGCATGGCCCACAGTCGTTATAGTTAACAAAGGCAACAATAAGTGTGAAGCACTGGTTTACGTGACGGCGGTCTATACAGTATATATTGGCCCAGTTGATCTCTTGCAGTTATTCGCTGCTACACATTTTGAAAAAGCTTATATGTTATAATATCTTAAAAGGTATTCCATATACTCAAGCTTCTTTTAATATATCTCTAGTTTTATCATTAGTGTAGCAATGCTATTATTAGGTTGTAGCGCTTGTATTTTATACTTTTATTTAACTAATAGGTTATAGCACTTATATATTATAGCACATATATATTATAGCACATATATATTATAGCACTTATATATTATAGCACATATATATTATAGCACATATATATTATAGCACTTATATATTATAGCACTTATATATTATAGCATTTATATATTATAGCACATATATATTATAGCACATATATATTATAGCACTTATATATTATAGCACTTATATATTATAGCACATATATATTATAGCACTTATATATTATAGCACTTATATATTATAGCACATATATATTATAGCACTTATATATTATAGCACATATATATTATAGCACATATATATTATAGCACTTATATATTATAGCACGTATATATTATAGCACTTATATATTATAGCACTTATATATTATAGCACTTATATATTATAGCACATATATATTATAGCACTTATATATTATAGCACTTATATATTATAGCACTTATATATTATAGCACGTATATATTATAGCACGTATATATTATAGCACTTATATATTATAGCACTTATATATTATAGCACTTATATATTATAGCACATATATATTATAGCACTTATATATTATAGCACGTATATATTATAGCACTTATATATTATAGCACGTATATATTATAGCACTTATATATTATAGCACATATATATTATAGCACTTATATATTATAGCACTTATATATTATAGCATTTATATATTATAGCACTTATATATTATAGCACTTATATATTATAGCACGTATATATTATAGCACTTATATATTATAGCACTTATATATTATAGCACTTATATATTATAGCACATATATATTATAGCACATATATATTATAGCACGTATATGTTATAGCACATATATGTTATAGCACATATATTTTATAGCACATATATTTTATAGCACATATATATTATAGCACTTATATATTATAGCACATATATATATTATAGCACTTATATATTATAGCACTTATATGTTATAGCACTTATATATTATAGCACTTATATATTATAGCACATATATTTTATAGCACATATATTTTATAGCACTTATATATTATAGCACATATATTTTATAGCACATATTTTATAGCACTTATATATTATAGCACTTATATATTATAGCACATATATTTTATAGCACTTATATGTTATAGCACTTATATATTATAGCACTTATATATTATAGCACTTATATGTTATAGCACTTATATGTTATAGCACTTATATATTATAGCACATATATTATAGCACTTATATATTATAGCACATGTATATTATAGCACTTATATATTATAGCACTTATATGTTATAGCACTTATATGTTATAGCACTTATATGTTATAGCACTTATATGTTATAGCACTTATATGTTATAGCACTTATATGTTATAGCACTTATATGTTATAGCACTTATATATTAAGATAGATTAAAGACAGAAAAAACTATCTTTAATGTGATTGATATCCTAGATACAGAATATAATGTGGTAACCAGTTGCAGGCTCCTAGCTCCTGATTATTATATCAATACATAAGCGTAACGGTTTAAGGCTTAAATATAACGATAATTGTCCACGTGCAAATATCCGCAACGTGTCCACATCAAGCTAGGTAAGAATATACCGGCCTAAACCGCTAAGATAATTAGACATTCAAATGCTTTAAAAACAGACATTTCCCATTTCCCCTGACATGTTTTGCAGTAACCTGGCTTTTTCAAAGGGTGCGGGCGCGCCATTGCAACAGGCTTTTACATGCTTTTGCTCCACCCATTATCAGGAACAAGACCAAATCACCTTTATGGAGACTTTGGCTCAATCAACATTACACTACTATTAGCTCATAATACTGAGCTCACACTGATTGGTGTTCCAAAAACTTAAGAGAAGATACATATAACGGTAGTTCAATTATGATTGTAGATACATATATCCTTTTTTAAACCTTATATCATTTTGATACATAGTCATCATACTACTGAAAGAATTGATAGGACCAAAGATAGAAGTGAGTTACAGGAGAACAAAAAACTTACAAGATATGGTAAGCCCTAGTCATTTTACCAGAAGAAAGAAAAAGACTTCTAATATACCCACGGGCTCTTACCCATGTGGAACGTGTATAAGTTGCAAGCACCTTAAAAAACCCACATCTATTATTGATAGATTTGGCAAGATACACACAATTAGATCTTTTATATATTGCAACACCACTGGAGTAATTTATACACTAAAATGCAATTGCCAAAAATGTTATGTGGGCATGACGTCACGCAGGCTATGCACGAGACTGCAAGAACATTTACGCAATATCAAAAATGCAGCTAAAGATTTGGCAAACAAGAAATCAATTACGTCAGTAGCGTTTCATTTCTATAAATACCCCCAAGCAAAATCAGATAACCTGCAGTGTTGTGGACACGTTGCGGATATTTGCACGTGGACAATTATCGTTATATTTAAGCCTTAAACCGTTACGCTTATGTATTGATATTAATAATCAGGCGCTAGGAGCCTGCAACTGGTTACCACATTATATTCTGTATCTAGGATATCAACCACATTAAAGATAGTCTTTTCTGTCTTAAATATATCTTAAAATATAAGTGCTATAATATATATGTGCTATAACCTATTATTAAATAAAAGTATGAAATACAAGCGCTACAACCTAATAATAGCATTGCTACACTAATAGTGATGTCGCGAACATAAAAATTTCGGTTCGCGAACAATACCAGAAGTTCGAGTCCGCCGTTTGCGAACCGAAATTTTTATGTTCGTGACATCACTATTAGTGTAGCAATGCTATTATTAGGTTGTAGCGCTTGTATTTCATACTTTTATTTAATAATAGGTTATAGCACATATATATTATAGCACTTATATTTTAAGATATATTTAAGACAGAAAAGACTATCTTTAATGTGGTTGATATCCTAGATACAGAATATAATGTGGTAACCAGTTGCAGGCTCCTAGCGCCTGATTATTAATATCAATACATAAGCGTAATGGTTTAAGGCTTAAATATAATGATAGGCAGGCGAACTTTAAAACCTACAAGGACTCTTTCTGGCCACAATAGTGATGGAAAAGTTGTTTCAAGGGGACTAACACCAGGACTGTGGCATGCTGGAGGGGGATCCCTGGCAAAACTCCCATTGAAAATTACATAGTGTATGCAGAATCTGCTTTTAACCCATAAAGGGCCTAAATCACCTAACATTCCCAAATTGTTTGCAATAACGTGCTTTAAAACATCAGTTGTGATGTCGTATCTATCAGGTAGTGTAAGGGTTACGGCCGCATCACAGTAACAGAGCAAACTCCAAGTGTAACGCACCGCAATCAACCGCAAACAGTCCACTTGCACAACCACAAGATAGATTTGATAGATAGATACATAGATTACATAGCTCAATCGATGCAATATACATATGATCGATACACTGTACATAGCTCAATAGATGCAATATACATTTGATAGATACGAATTACATCGATCAATAGATGCAATATACATTTGATAGATACGAATGACATCACCCAAAATATGTAATATACATTTTATAGATACAAATTACATCGATCAATAGATGCAATCTACATTTGATCGATACGTTTGATAGTTTGATCGATTTAATATATAATATAATCGATTTGAAATATATATAATTTCCCTGACAGAGTATAACAATAAGACATGTGGTCTGTGACCCGTGGTGTGTTAAGTAGTACTATTCTTAGCAGTTTACTACAACCTGTTACTCCCCCTATCGGATGAGGTCTATATGGCCTTCATTTTTGGAACCGGGAGATGGAAGAAGATGATTATTCTGTCCTCCTACTTCAAATTTGTCAGAAACACAAGTGGCTGTCTCAAAACATCCCGGACAGAAGATAGATCGATAGATAGGATAGATAGATATACATAGATTGATAGTTAGATAGAATCGATAGAAGATAAATAGATAGATTTGTTAGATATATAATTACCCTCATAAAGTCTAATAATTAAACATGCGGTCTTGGACCCAACTAGGTTGTGTTAAGTAGTACTATTCTTCACACTTTCAGCCCTGTAACTCCCCCTATTGGTGGAGGTCTATATGGCGGTTATGATTACCCTGACAAAGTATAACAACAAGACACGCGGTCTGGGACCCATGGTAATTTTGTTGTGTTAAGTAAAACTTTTCTTATCACTTGAATCCCTCTTACCCCCCCCCCCCCCCCTTTTGTTGGAGCTCTATATGGCCTGCATGATTAGCCTGACAAAGTATAATAAGAAAACATCTGGTCTTGGACCCATGGTAATTAGGTTGTGTTTAAGTAGTACTATTCTTAGAACTGTAATCCCGGTTACCCCACCTATCGGGGGTGGTCTATATGGCCTGCCTGATTACCCTGAAAAAATATAATAATAAGACATGCAGTCTGGGACCCATTTTAACTAGGTTGTGTTTTAAGTAGTACCATTCTTAGAACTTTAAGCTCTGTAACTACCCCTATTTGGTGAGGTCTATACGGCCTGGATGATTACCCATACAAAATATAATAATAAGACATATGCTCTTGGTCTGTGACCCATGGTAACTATGTTGTGTTAATTAGTAATGTCCTTAGCATTTTAATAGCTGTTACTCATACTCACCCTATCGGTGGAGGTCTATATGGCCTGCATGATTACCCTTACAAAATATAATAACAAAACATATGCTCTGGGACCCATGGTAACTAGGTTGGGTTAAGTAGTACTGTTCTTAGCAGTTTAATACCTGTTACAACACCAAATGGTGGCAGGTCTATCTGGCCTTCATGATTAGCCGCACCCAAACCCAAAAAAAAGCTGAGCGGTCTTACTAACACCCATGGCTAACTCGGTTGTTTCAATTAGTACTATTCTTAGCACTTTCATCCCTGTTACTTTCAGGCCTCTTGGAGGTGGTCTACATGGCCATCATGATTAGCCTAACAAAATACTACAATCCAACCTTTGCTCAGTCTTCATAGGCCCTTCATTGGCTGTATTTTGGTAGTACAGTTCTTATTATTTTAATAGCTGATACAACACAGAATGGTGGCAGCTCTATATGGCCTGCATGATTAGCCGCACCCAAAACAAAAATAAAGCCAAGCGGTCTTGGATTAACACCCATGGCTAACTCGGTTGTTTCAATTAGTACTATTCTTAGCACTTTCATCTCATCCCTGTTACTTCCAGGACTCTCGTGGTGGTCTACATGGCCATCATGATTAGCCAAACCAAATACTACAATCCAACCTTGGCTCATTCTTCATAAGGCCCTTCATTGGCTGTATTTTGGTAGTTCTGTTCTTATTAGTTTAATAGCTGATACAAGACCGAATGGTGGCAGCTCTATATGGCCTGCATGATTAGCCGCACCCAAAACAAAAATAAAGCCAAGCGGTCTTGGATTAACACCCATGGCTAACTCGGTTGTTTCAAGTAGTACTATTCTTAGCAATTTCATCTCATCCCTGTTACTTCCAGGACTCTCGGTGGTGGTCTACATGGCCATCATAATTAGCCTAACCAAATACTACAATCCAACCTTGGCTCAGTCTTCATAAGGCCCTTCATTGGCTGTATTTTGGTAGTTCTGTTCTTATTAGTTTAATAGCTGATACAAGACCGAATGGTGGCAGCTCTATATGGCCTGCATGATTAGCCGCACCCAAAACAAAAATAAAGCCAAGTGGTCTTGGATTAACACCCATGGCTAACTCGGTTGTTTCAAGTAGTACTATTCTTAGCACTTTCATCTCATCCCTGTTACTTCCAGGACTCTCGGTGGTGGTCTACATGGCCATCATGATTAGCCTAACCAAATACTACAATCCAACCTTTGCTCAGTCTTCATAAGGCCCTTCATTGGCTGTATTTTGGTAGTTCTGTTCTTATTAGTTTAATAGCTGATACAAGACCGAATGGTGGCAGCTCTATATGGCCTGCATGATTAGCCGCACCCAAAACAAAAATAAAGCCAAGCGGTCTTGGATTAACACCCATGGCTAACTTGGTTGTTTCAAGTAGTACTATTCTTAGCACTTTCATCTCATCACTGTTACTTCCAAGACTCTCGGTGGTGGTCTACATTGCCATCATGATTACCCTCACCAAAATATAACAACAATACGTGCGTGCAGGGAACCATGGTAAGGTTAATTCCTTTCGCAAAATCGAGTATAACAGTTGTAGGCAGAGGTTCTGACCCTGCATTATGGCTGCACCTCTCCCTAAAAGAGGCATGCGTTACAGAGTCTGTGGGCATGTATGCAAAGAGCTGGCCTGCCTAAAAAGAGGAGCAAGGCTGTACAGGTCGTTCTCCTTCAGCCGTTTTATACGCTGTGCCACGGCCACGACCCTCAACAGCCACAACAGAATGAAACACCACATATGCCATCCTTTTGAACAATAGAGTACAGGTATGGCATTGATTTTAGTTACACGGCGATATTTATTATGAACCGTGAAATTGAAAACAAAAACATGATTGGACACCCAGTACAGTACAGGTCGTTCTCCTTCGTCCTTTTTAGAAGAGTGTTCCGGACCATCAACAAAAACAACAGCAGGAAAGAGGACATATGGCATCCTTTTGAACAATAGAGTACAGGTACATAATTGATTTTCAAAACCCAGAGATAATTTTTGGCAAATGGGAAATAGAAAAAAACATTGATTGGACACCCAGTACACTTCTTTATCCTTAGGCTTTTTTATAAGAGGGTCCCGGAGCCTCAACAGAAACAACAGCATGAAAGAGGACATATGGCATCCTTGTGAACAATTGATTACAGTTAAGCAATTGATTTTAGAATCCCAGAGATCATTTATATGAACCGGGAAATAGAAAAAAACATTGATTGGACACCCAGTACACTTCTTTATCCTTAGGCCTTTTTATAAGAGGGTCCCGGAGCCTCAACAGAAACAACAGCATGAAAGAGGACATATGGCATCCTTGTGAACAAGTGATTACAGTTAAGGCATTGATTTTAGAATCCCAGAGATCATTTATATGAACTGGGAAATAGAAAAAAACATTGATTGGACACCCAGTACACTTCTTTCTCCTTAGGCCTTTTTTTTAAGAGGGTCCCGGAGCCTCAACAGAAACAACAGCATGAAAGAGGACATATGGCATCCTTGTGAACAATTGATTACAGTTAAGGCATTGATTTTAGAATCCCAGAGATCATTTATATGAACCGGGAAATAGAAAAAAAACATTGATTGGACACCCAGTACAATTCTTTTTCCTTAGGCCTTTTTATAAGAGGGTCCCGGAGCCTCAACAGAAATAACAGCATGAAAGAGGACATATGGCATCCTTTTGAATAATAGATTACAGGTAAGGCATTGATTTAAGAAGCCCTGAGATAATTTATATGAACCGTGAAATAAAAAAACACATTTATTGGACACCCAGTACACTTCTTTATCCTTAGGCCTTTTTATAAGAGGGTCCTGGACCATCAACAGAAACAACTGCATGAAAGAGGACATATGGCATCCTTTTGAACAATTGATTATAGTTAAGGCATTGATTTTAGAATCCCAGAGATAATTTATATGAACCGGGAAATAGAAAAAAAACATTGATTGGACACCAAGTACACTTCTTTTTCCTTAGGCCTTTTTATAAGAGGGTCCCGGAGCCTCAACAGAAATAACAGCATGAAAGAGGACATATGGCATCCTTTTGAATAATAGATTACAGGTAAGGCATTGATTTAAGAATCCCAGAGATAATTTATATGAACCGGGAAATAGAAAAAAACATTGATTGGACACCCAGTACACTTCTTTATCCTTAGGCCTTTTTATAAGAGGGTCCCGGAGCCTCAACAGAAACAACAGCATGAAAGAGGACATATGGCATCCTTTTGAAAAATAGATTACAGGAAAGGCATTGATTTTAGAAACCCAGAGATAATTTGTTGCAACCGGGAAATCTAAAAAAACATTGAATAGACACCCAATACACTTCTTTATCCTTAGGCCTTTTTAGCAGAGGCTCCAGGACCCTCAACAAAAACAAGAGCAGGGAGCTGGGCATAGGAGTACAAGGGAGTGTGACAATAATAATGTGAAGGGGAAGATTGCGGAGTTGTGGCATTTTGAATTTGTTATCATGGGAATTACTTGCAATGACCTTGCTCTGGTGAATCCATATCGCAAATGTCTTTTTTAAGGCACTGTTTGTCTATTTTTTGAATATCAGCATTTGGTAAATGAAGCGCAACTTAAGGCTGGTGAGAACCGACCTTTCTTCTGGCTGTTTGAAAATGTTGTGGCTCTGGACAAACATGTGAATAAGGGGCCATCTGCCATATTCTGCACGCAACCCCTTTAATGATTGACGCTAAACATGTGTCACCTGCAAGCAGAGCTCGTAACTTCTGTCTAAATCTTCCTGGTATGGACAGGCCAAGTCAGAAGCTTGAACTACAAGATTCTCTTGAGTATGGTAGGAAATCAAAGTTTATTAAAGTCTGTACTATCACCACAAAAGCTGAACTTCTTGAAGCAAGGAAAATGCCAGCAATTTCCTGTGCTTATGGATGACAAGGACGTCCTGTCCTGTGGTGCACAGAGATGGAGAGGATTTTTGGTCTCCCTGTACACTACACAGATGTCTCCAACATCACCAGAAACACAAGACAGCGACTCTTGGGAAGTTCCTGGAGTGTTCCGGTAGCCATCTCTTTGTGCCCCGAAAGGAATACTTTATCAGTGTTTTTGTATACATTTGACATCAGATTTGGAGAATGTGGTGACACACATGTTATTTACTGTTGTTCCAGCTGTGGCAATTTCAATTGGCATTAAAAAGTAAGATTTGGAGACTGGTGACGCACATTTTATGCACGCTGTGGCAATTGCAATTTGCAGTGAAAAGAATCTGCTAACAACCACTGCCTAGGACCACGACTGACTCCTGAAGTCATGCTTCAGTTAGTAACTCAAGTTAAATTAAATTAATTTTTTTTATTATTATTATGCTCAGCAGATTCAAAACATACCATTCTTCTAGTCATATCACACGACATGTCAAAATGCTGCATGGAAAATGGCATTGTGCAAAGTCATAATCTTAGTGAACCTATAAGTGCATTAAATTTTCTAAAATAAACAAAAATACTGAAAAAAAATAAAAAAAAAAAGGAAAGAGGACATATGGCATCCTTTTGAACAATAAATTACATTTAAGGCATTGATTTTAGAATCCCTGAGATAATTTATATGAACAGGGAAATAGAAAAAAACATTGATTGGACACCCAGTACACTTCTTTATCCTTAGGCCTTTTTATAAGAGGGTCCCGGAGCCTCAACAGAAACAACAGGCGGCACAGCATGAAAGAGGACATATGGCATCCTTTTGAAAAATAGATTACAGGAAAGGCATTGATTTTAGAAACCCAGAGATAATTTGTTGCAACCAGGAAATCTAAAAAAAACATTGAATAGACACCCAGTACACTTCTTTATCCTTAGGCCTTTTTAGCAGAGGCTCCAGGACCCTAAACAAAACCATCAGCAGGAAAGAGGACATATGGCATCTTTTTGAATAATAGATTACAGGAAAGGCATTGATTTTAGAAACCCAGAGATAATTTGTTGCAACCGGGAAATCTAAAAAACATTGATTAGACACCCAGTACACTTATTTATCCTTAGGCCTTTTTAGCAGAGGCTCCAGGACCCTCAACAAAACCAGCAGCAGGAAAGAGGACATTTGGCATCCTTTTGAATAATAGATTACAGGAAAGGCATTGATTTTAGAAACCCATAGATAATTTGATGCAACCAGGAAATCTAAAAAAACATTGATTATACACCCAGTACACTTATTTATCCTTAGGCCTTTTTATAAGAGGGTCCCGGAGCCTCAACAGAATCTACAGCATGGAAGAGGACATATGGCATCCTTTTGAAAAATAGATTACAGGAAAGGCATTGATTTTAGAAACCCAGAGATATTTTTTTGCAACCAGGAATTTGAATCAAAAAAATGATTCAATGGACACCCAGTACACTTCTTTCTCCTTAGGTCTATTTAGCAGAGGCTCCAGGACCCTCAAACAAAACACCATCAGGAAAGAGGACATATTGCATCCTTTTGAAAAATAGATTACAGGTAAGGCATTGATTTTAGAAACCTAGAGATAATTTGTTGAAACCGGGAAATCTAAAAAAACATTGATAAGACACCCAGTACACTTATTTATCCTTATGCCTTTTTAGCAGAGGCTCCAGGACCCTAAACAAAACCATCAGCAGGAAAGAGGACATATGGCATCTTTTTGAATAATAGATTACAGGAAAGGCATTGATTTTAGAAACCCAGAGATAATTTGTTGCAACCGGGAAATCTAAAAAACATTGATTAGACACCCAGTACACTTATTTATCCTTAGGCCTTTTTAGCAGAGGCTCCAGGACCCTCAACAAAACCAGCAGCAGGAAAGAGGACATTTGGCATCCTTTTGAATAATAGATTACAGGAAAGGCATTGATTTTAGAAACCCATAGATAATTTGATGCAACCAGGAAATCTAAAAAAACATTGATTATACACCCAGTACACTTATTTATCCTTAGGCCTTTTTATAAGAGGGTCCCGGAGCCTCAACAGAATCTACAGCATGGAAGAGGACATATGGCATCCTTTTGAAAAATAGATTACAGGAAAGGCATTAATTTTAGAAACACAGAGATAATTTGTTACAACCGGGAAATCTAAAAAAACATTGAATAGACACCCAGTACACTTATTTATCCTTAGGCCTTTTTAGCAGAGGCTCCAGGACACTCAACAAAACCAGCAGCAGGAAAGAGGACATATGGCATCCTTTTGAAAAAAAGATTATAGGAAAGGCATTGATTTTAGAAACCCGGAGATAATTTGTTGCAACCGGGAAATCTAAAAAAAACATTGAATAGACACCCAGTACACTTCTTTATCCTTAGGCCTTTTTAGCAGAGGCTCCAGGACCCTCAAAAAAAACAGCAGCAGGAAAGAGGACATATGGCATCTTTTTGAACAATAGAGTACTGGTACGGCATTGATTTTAGAAACCCAGAGATAATTGTTTGGAAACGTGAAATTGCTCAAAAAACCATGCTTGGACACCCACTCCAGGTCGTTCTCCTTCAGCATTTTTATAAAAGGGTCCAGCACCCTCAGCAGAAACAACTGCAGGAAACGCCACATATGCCATCCTTTTGCACAAGCGAGTACAGGTATGGCATCCATTTTAGAAACCCGGAGATAATTGAGAGGAACCGGGAACATTTTTCTAAAAATTTGCTGGGGCACCCATTACAGGTCGTTCTCCTTCAGCCTTTTTATACCATGGGCCACGACACGCAACAGGCACAACAGCATGAAACACCACATATGCCACCCTTTTGCACATTAGAGTACAGGTATGGCATAGATGGAACACGGAGATAATTTAGAGCAACCAAGAGACGGATAAAGATGCTTGGTCGGTCCTCCTCCTTCAAATTTGGGGCACTGCACGTTCAATTTAATGGTCCACCAGATATGAGTGGTGTGCTAAGTTGTACTATTCGTAACAGTTTAATCACTGTTATGTGCCTTATTTTTTTATTTGAGTTTTGTACCCACAGAGCAGCAGCAGAGGCCAGAAAAATTAGGAATGTACAAATGACTGAAAAATTTGGGTATTGTTGTAGCAACTGCTGTAGCAGCGGCCAGAAAAATTGATGTTTGTAAAACATTTATAAAGTGCCCTAAAAGCTTGTGGCTTGAACACTAGTTGTTGGCGGATAAGTCAAGCAAGTCCTCCGGCTTTATAACAAAAAAAAGGCCAACCTGTGTACCAGTTGTAGCCCAAGCCAGCTCATCTCATCATCAGGCCTTTTTTAATCAAATGTATTGCCCAATGTCAGTCCCTTCGGGATCCAGCCCTCATTCATTTTTATAAAAGTGAGATAGTCAAGGCTTTTTTGACCTAGGCGACTTCTCTTCTCAGTGACAAAACCTCCTGCTGCACTGAAAGTCCTTTCGGACAGGACACTTGAAGCGGGGCAGGCCAGAAGTTCCATTGCAAATTGGGATAGCTCAGGCCACAAGTCAAGCCTGCACACCCAGTAGTCAAGGGGTCCATCGCTCCTGAGAGTGTCGAGATCCGCAGTTAAAGCTAGGTAGTCTGCAACCTGTCGGTTGAGTCTTTCTCTGAGGCCGGATCCCAAAAGGCTCTGGGGATGCATGGGAGTTAAAAAGGTACGCATGTCCTCCATCAACAAGACGTCAGGAAAGAGTCCTGTCCTTGCCGCCATGTTTGTGGGAGGAGGAGGATTAATTTAATCTCTTCCCCTGTTACATTCCCGTGGTGCTGTGACATCACCCTTATACGCTGTGTAAAGCATAGTTTTTAATTTATTTTTAAAATGCTCCATCCTTTCTGACTTGTGGGAATTTGGTAACATTTCAGGCACTTTATGATTATACCGGGGGTCGAGGAGCGTGGACACCCAGTACAGGTCGTTCTCCTTCAGCTTTTTTATACGAGGGTCCCTCAACAGGCACGACAGCATGAAAGAACCCATTTGAACAAGGTTGGATGCCGAGCTAATCATGTCCCGTTCCTCGTCCTCACTGATCTCACTGAGGGTATCTTCTTCCCCCCAGCCACGTACAACACCACGGGTACCAGAGAGGTGACAACAGCGAGCACCCTGGGATGCCTGTTGTGCTCTGTCTTCCTCCTCCTCCTCAAAGTCACATTCCTCCTCTGACTCCTCTTCCTCACAATCCTCTTCCTGCGTTGCCGCAGGTCCAGCAAGCGATGCTGATAAGGCTGTTTGTGGGGGTGATGGACACCACAACTCTTCCTCTTCAAGCTCATCTACTGCCTGATCCAGCACTCTTCGCAGGGCACGCTCCAGGAAGAAAACAAATGGTATGATGTCGCTTATGGTGCCTTCGGTGCGACTGACAAGGTTTGTCACCTCCTCAAAAGGACGCATGAGCCTACAGGCATTGCGCATGAGCGTCCAGTAATTTGGCAAAAATATCCCCAGCTCCCCAGAGGCTGTCCTAGCACCCCGGTCATACAAATACTCATTAACAGCTTTTTCTTGTTGGAGCAGGCGGTCAAACATTAGGAGTGTTGAATTCCACCGTGTCGGGCTGTCGCAAATCAAGCGCCTCACTGGCAGGTTGTTTCGACGCTGGATATCGGACAAGTGTGCCATGGCCGTGTAGGAATGCCTGAAATGGCCACACACCTTCCTGGCCTGCTTCAGGACGTCCTGTAAGCCTGGGTACTTATGGACAAATCGTTGTACAATTAGATTACACACATGTGTCATGCACGGCACATGTGTCAACTTGCCCAATTTCAATGCCGCCACCAAATTACTTCCATTGTCAGAAACAACCTTGCCAATCTCCAGTTGGTGCGGAGTCAGCCACTGATCCACCTGTGCGTTCAGGGCGGTCAGGAGTGCTGGTGCAGTGTGACTCTACGCTTTCAGGCAAGTCAACCCCAACACGGCGTGACACTGCCGTACACGGGATGTAGCATAGTACCTGGGGAGCTGGGGGGGTGCCATAGATGTGGAGCAAGAAGCAGAAGTTGTAGAGGCGGTAGCAGCAGGCCTGCCTGCAAGTCGTGGCGGTGTCACCAACTCTTCTGCAGAGCCACGCATTCCATGCTTGTCAGAAGTCAGCAGGTTTACCCAATGCGCAGTGTAGGTGATATACCTGCCCTGACCATGCTTTGTAAACCAGCTATCCGTGGTCATATGGACCCTTGCCCCAACGCTGTGTGCCAGACATGCCATAACTTCCTTTCTCACAACAGAGTACAGGTTTGGGATTGCCTTTTGTGAAAAGAAATTTCTGCCAGGTACCTTCCACTGCGGTGTCCCAATAGATACAAATTTTTTGAAAGCATCAGACTCCACCAGCTTGTATGGTAAAAGCTGGCGGGCTAAGAGTTCAGACAAGCCAGCTGTCAGATGCCGGGCAAGGAGGTGACTTTGAGAAATTGGCTTCTTACGCTCAAACATGTCCTTGACAGACAGCTGACTGTGGGCAGATGACCAGGAACTGCTACGTAAGAGAGACTGAGTGGAGGATGGTTGAGAGGGGGCAAGGAGGACAGCACTGGTTGACGTGGCTGAAGATGCTGGAGCAGGAGGAGGAGGGCAGCTTTCACTTTGTGTGCTGCTTCTACTCATGTGTTCTTCCCATCGGCCTTTGTGATGGGAGACCATGTGCCTTCGCAAAGCAGTTGTACCTAGGTGGGTGTTGGACTTCCCACGACTCAGTTTCTTTTGGCACAGGTTGCAAATGGCATCGCTGTTGTCAGAGGCAGACACACAAAAAAATGCCACACTGCTGAGCTCTGCGATGTCGGCATTCTGGTGGTGGCAACAGCATGCGTTGATGGGCGTCGGCGTGCTGTCTGGCTGACCCCGGGTGCCGATGCATGCTGTCTGACTGTGCCACTAGCTCCTTGAGACGACCTCCCCATGCTTCCAAATCATCTCCTCCTCCTCCTCTCTGTTTCCCCATCTGAACTTTCCCCCTCTTCTTCTTCTCTTCTAGCAGGCACCCATGTGACATCCACCGACACATCATCATCAACCGCTTCACTTATATCTGACACATCAAGAAAGGAAGCAGCAGCGGGTACAACATCATCATCATCACCACACCGTACCTCCATGTCGGTAATGCTGCCTGACTGAGACTGATCACTGTTATCTACATCCTCTGTCAATGATGGTTGCGCATCACTCATTTCTTCCAACTGATGTGTCAATAACTCCTGTGATGGATCAAGTGAAGCAGCTGTGGTGCTAGTGTTGGTGGTGGCGACAGGCGGGCGAGTGGCACTGGTCACTTGAGACCTGCCCAAAGCACAGCTGGACGTAGATGGTGCGTCAAGGTTAGGAGGACTAGCAGCGGAAGCTGAAGAAGATTGGGTGTCCTGTGTTAGCCATTCAACTAGGTCCTCCTCAGAACTTTTCACGTCCCCCCTGGCACCCGGCGTCTGAAAAATGTGCATATTTGTAGGGTCTAAAGAAATCACAGCACCACGACCACGGAACCTGCGGGGTGGCCTGCCTCTGCCTGTAATTTTTTTTTAAATGGACACTAACAATACTATTACACCAATTATAGGAGTAGTGGCACTGTGCAAGTGGGCACAGTATACGCTGTGAGACTGACAACAACAAAAAAGACAGATGTTTTAAAAATCACAAATTGTTAATTTTTTAAAATATTAAAAGTACTGTGACAACAAATATGATTGTTGACACTAGTTGGAAAATGGGCCTGTCTGGCACACACGTTGGGAGAAAGGAAACTGCAATTCAATGGCACTAGGAGACTGAAGAATCACAGTCAAAACAGTTATGATTAACAAAAATTCCAATTCTGTTACAATAAATATGATTGGTGGCACTAATTGGCTAGTTGGGACTGGCACACAGGCAGGCAGGCAGGATGAAAATGCAATTCAAGGGCACTAGTAGACTGCAGATTGACAGTCAAAAGAGTGATGATTGACAATTTTTGCAATACTGTTAAAAGAAATATGATTGCTGGCACTAATTGGATAGTTCAGTCTGGCACACAGGCTGGCAGGTAGAAGGAAAGTGCAATTCAATGGCACGAGCAAACTGAGGATTCAGAACAACAATTACCAAATATTTTAATTTTTAATTATTTAGAATACTGTGACAACAAATATGATTGGTGTAAATATTTTGAAAGTCGGCCTGGCACACAGGCTGTCAGACAGGAGAAAAGTACAATACAATGGCACGAGCAAACTGAGGATTAAGAACAACAATCAACATTTTTTTTATTTTAATTAGTAACAATACTGTGACAACAATTATGATTGGTGTAAATAGTTGGCAAGACGGCCTGGCACACAGGCTGGCAGGCAGGAGAAAAGTGCAATTCAAGGACACTAGGAGACTGAATACTGACAGTCAAAAAAGTGATGATTGACAATTTTTGCAATACTGTTAAAAGAAATATGATTGCTGGGAATAATTGGCTAGGTGGGCCTGGCACACAGGCTGCAAGGCAGGAGGAAAGTGCAATTCAATGGCACAAGCAAACTGAGGATTCAGAACAACAATTACCAAAAATTTTAATTTTTAATTATTAAGAATACTGTGACAACTTATATGATTGGTGTAAATATTTTGAAAGTCGGCCTGGCACACAGGCTGGCAGGCAGGAGAAAAGTGCAATTCAATGGCACGAGCAAACTGAGGATTAAGAACAACAATCAAAATGTTTTTTATTTTAATTAGTAACAATACTGTGACAACAATTATGATTGTTGTAAATAGTTGGCAAGACGGCCTGGCACACAGGCTGGCAGGCAGGAGGTAAATGCAATTCAAGGACACTAGGAGACTGAATACTGACAGTCAAAAAAGTGATGATTGACAATAATTGGCTAGGTGGGCCTGGCACACAGGCTGCAAGGCAGGAGGAAAGTGCAATTCAATGGCACGAGCAAACTGAGGATTCAGAACAACTCTTACCAAAAATTTTAATTTTTAATTATTAAGAATACTGTGACAACAAATATGATTGGTGTAAATATTTTGAAAGTCGGCCTGGCACACAGGCTGGCAGACAGGAGAAAAGTGCAATTCAATGGCACGAGCAAACTGAGGATTAAGAACAACAATCACATTTTTTTTATTTTTAATTAGTAACAATACTGTGACAACAATTATGATTGGTGTAAATAGTTGGCAAGACGGCCTGGCACACAGGCTGGCAGGCAGGAGGTAAATGCAATTCAAGGACACTAGGAGACTGAGTACTGACAGTCAAAACAGTGATGATTGACATTTTTGCAATACTGTTAAAAGAAATATGATTGCTGGGAATAATTGGCTAGGTGGGCCTTGCACACAGGCTACAAGGCAGGAGGAAAGTGCAATTCAATGGCACGAGCAAACTGAGGATTCAGAAAAACAATTACCAAAAATTTTAATTTTTAAGAATACTGTGACAACAAATATGATTGGTGTAAATATTTTGAAAGTCGGCCTGGCACACAGGCTGGCAGGCAGGAGGAAAATGCAATTCAATGGCACTAGGAGACTGAATATTTGCAGTCCAAAAAATTATGATTTTTACTTTTTTATATACTGTTACAAGAATTATGATTGGTGCCACTAATTGGCTAGTTGGGCCTGGAAAACAGGCTGGCAGGCAGGAGGAAAGTGCAATTCAATGGCACGAGCAAACTGAGGATTAAGAACAACAATCAAAATTTTTTTTAATTTTAATTAGTAACAATACTGTGACAACAATTATGATTGGTGTAAATAGTTGGCAAGACGGCCTGGCACACAGGCTGGCAGGCAGGAGGTAAATGCAATTCAAGGACACTAGGAGACTGAATACTGACAGTCAAAACAGTGATGATTGATAATTTTTGCAATACTGTTAAAAGAAATATGATTGCTGGGAATAATTGGCTAGGTGGGCCTTGCACACAGACTGCAAGGCAGGAGGAAAGTGCAATTCAATGGCACGAGCAAACTGAGGATTCAGAACAACAATTACCAAAAATTTAAATTTTTAATTATTAAGAATACTGTGACAACAAATATGATTGGTGTAAATATTTTGAAAGTCGGCCTGGCACACAGGCTGGCAGGCAGGCAGGAGGAAAATGCAATTCAATGGCACTAGGAGACTGAATATTTGCAGTCCAAAAAATTATGATTTTTAATTTTTTAGATACTGTTACAAGAATTATGATTGGTGCCACTAATTGGCTAGTTGGGCCTGGAAAACACGCTGGCAGGCAGGAGGAAAGTGCAATTCAATGGCACGAGCAAACTGATGAATCACAAGCGATCAATTTTGGAATTGATTAACAATACTTTTACAACAACTAGAATTGGTGACACTAATTAGCTAGTTTGTGCCTGGCACACAGGCTGGCAGGCAGGAGGAAACTGCAATTCAATGGCACTAGTAGACTGAATATTTGCAGTCCAAACAATTATGAATTTTAATTTTTTTGATACTGTTACAAGAATTATGATTGGTGCCACTAATTGGCTAGTTGGGCCTGGCACACAGGCTGGCAGATATGAGTCGTGGATGGTAGGTAGGGCAGCAATTTAACACAGTATGCTGTGTAAGTGACAAAAACACAGGCCTGAAAGAAAATTAAGTTAGATTACACTAGCAAAATATTTTAACATTTTAGATTTTAATATTAAAATAATGTTAAGAAGTACAATGCACATATGAGTTGTCGCACTGGCTGGCTGCTACGTAGGGCAGCAATTAACAACAGTATGCTGTGTAAGTAAGATAGACAGTTAGACACAGGCCTGATAGAAAATAAAAATAGATTACACTAGCATAATGATTTAAATACTTTTTTTGGCAATTTAAAGAAAAAGGTTAAGCACATACATATGAGTCGTGGCTGATAGCCTTGGAAGGGCAGCTATTAAAAACAGTAGGATCTGTAAGTCAGATACACACACGCCTGATAGAAAATACTATTAGATTACACTAGAAAAATGATTTAAATTATTTTTTTGTTGGGGAAATTAAAAAAAGGTTAAACACATATGAGTCGTGGCTCATAGACTAGGGAGGGCAGCAAGTAAACACAGTAGGCTCTGTATTGCAGCAAAACACACAGGCCTGATAGAAAATTATATTAGATTACACTATCAAAAAAATTTAAACTTTTTTTTTATATAGTTAAATTAAGGTGAAGAAGATATGAGTGGTGGCTGCCTGGCACAGACCAATTAACCAAAAGAATGAAATAAAATGAGGTATATTAATGCTGTGTGAGCCTGACAGACACAGGCCTGATAGAAAATGTAATTAGATTACACTAGCAAAATTATTTAATTTTTTTTTTTTAAATTTAAAATAATGTTATAAACGGATATTAACACTGGTGGCTGGCACAGAGCAATGAACCAGAGTATATGCTGTGTGACACAGGCCTGATAGAAAATGAAAAAAAATTACACTAGCAAAATAATTAAAATTTTTGGTTAGTTAAATTTAAACTAATGTTGTTAGGGAGATATCATTGGTGGCAGTAATCACAGCATATGCTGTGAGCCTTAAACACACAGGCTGAAAGCCAGGCAAATGCTAATAAAAATATGAAAAAAAAAAAAAAAAAACGGCACGAAATATAGCCCTAAAAAGGGCTTTTTGGGGTGCTGTCCTTGCAGCAGAGATGAGTGGAGTCCTTCTGGACTGTAGTGGACACTAAATACACTAGCCTAGCTATGTATTTCCTATTAATGTCAGGAGCAAAAACACAACACGTCCTCTCATTAAGAAAGCAAGGTCGTTATGAGTCTAAAATGGCGGCTTCCGAGTAGCTGGGAGGGTCTGTGAGGGAGTGTCTGATGTTGATTGGCTCTAATGTGTCAGACGGCTGTGACATACAGGGTCAAAGTTTCCTCAATGATGACACATAGGGGGAGGATCGAACATCGCCATGTGTTCGCCCGCAGCCGCGAACACGAACAAGCTATGTTCGCTGTGAACCATTCGCGGGTGAACAGTTCGGGACATCACTATACACTAATGATAAAACTAGAGATATATTAAAAGAAGCTTGAGTATATGGAATACCTTTTAAGATATTATAACATATAAGCTTTTTCAAAATGTGTAGCAGCGAATAACTGCAAGAGATCAACTGGGCCAATATATACTGTATAGACCGCCGTCACGTAAACCAGTGCTTCACACTTATTGTTGCCTTTGTTAACTATAACGACTGTGGGCCATGCATACTCTCATTGATATTTAGAATAACTGCAGTACTGTAGCAGTAGCCTCTTTTTCTAATCCTATTAGCACATTAAATCTCCAGCATGTATAAGTGGATTTCATAATCAAAATGATACCCTAGTCATATAGAATTACATTTATTTGTCAGGTCTCTCAGCTCTGAATCATCACTATCTAATAATTAGACACTATTCAGATGTAATTTTAAATGTTTGTATCAGTGTGGTTTTTTATAAATTTTTCTATTAAAAGTTAAATTTTATTTAATTAAGTTTTTGCTCCAATTTCTGATAATATTTAACTATCTTGCTCATCCATGTAAGTAACCAGGAAAGTGTGTGCTATTAAGGTGTACCTCATTGCCAGTTTTATACTGATCAGATTTTGTTCACAATATTGTACACAGCACCCGCACTTAACTACTCCCTATATGTCAGCCTAATATTCACAGGCAGACATACTGAGAATTTATGAGGATATTCCTGGAATTATAATCAAGTGGTGCCATTAGTACCCCACTCTTTCACCTTGTATAAAATCCAACCCCTGATTACCAGTTTTGCAGAGGCTTATACACCTGGAAGGAATATATGCGTTGATGAATCCCTAATGAAGTATAAGGGAAGGCTGGGATTCAAGCAGTATATTCCTTCCAAGTGCTCCAGGTATGGGGTAAAGGTGTATAAGCTTTGTGAGAACGAGACTGGGTATACTCAGGCCTTCCGGGTGTATGAGGGAAAGGGTAGCCACCTTGACCCTCCAGGTTACCCAGAACATATGGGAACCACTAAGATTGTCTGGGACCTGATATTACCCATAATGAACAAAGGGTATCACTTGTACTTAGACAATTTTTATACAAGTGTCCTTTTGTTCAAGCTACTGTATTGCTTTGATACAGTAGCTTACAGTACAATTAAAAAGAACCGCACAGATTTTCCAGGACAACTTGTACGCACCCGGCTACAAAGGGGGGGGGGAACCTCAGCTATGTGCAAAGAGGAGCTGTTGGCACTTAAGTACAGAGACAAGAAGGATGTATACCTTCTTACCACCATCCACACAGAGAGGACGCTGACGGTCTCTGTACGTGGCAGAGCTGAGATCATAAGGAAGCCAGTGTGCATCAAGTCTTATAACCGGCATATGGGTGAGGTTGATCTGGCAGATCAGCTGCTGCAGCCCTACCTAATTATGCAGAAGACAAGGGCCTAGTAGAAAAAGGTTGCAATTTACCTAATGCAGATTGCAACCCACAACACTTTTTTGTTGTTCAAAAAAACAAACCCCAGAGTGAAACAGACTTTTTTACAGTTTCAGCTCCAGATCATTTCAGGGATTTTGTACCATGATGCACCATGATGGGAGAGAGCAGAGCTGGGGCTACCCATTTTATTTTTAAAATCCCCCTTCTGCTGCAAAGCAGAAACCACAAAAAAAAATGCAGTCTGTACCAAAAGGGGGCAGAGAAGGGACACCATATATCACTGCCCTGATTGCCCTGGACAGCCTGGACTCTGCACTGGGGACTGCTTCAAGCGGTACCCTACAATGGTGTAATGTTACTCTAATATTCTCTTAGAGCAAATAATGTGCTAAATGGTTTAGGAGCACAACTGCAGAATTTAAGACTGTAATTGTATATATCTATATGCAAATAGATTAGTTTTGTATCAGCTCCATGCCAAGATGCACTATGGGAAAAGTTGCAAACTGCAGCAGGGAAATGAATTTAGTCTTGAATCCCAAGAGGGTTGTAAGAAAGTTAGAATTAACCCTTGAGTATAATCCAGTGATAGATTGAAAGAATATTAACCCTGCAGGAAGTGTGCTCTGAATCTGCAGACTTTGGGAAACAGACAGAGTTTAGAAAATAGTCTCTATTAGAAGCAAGAGCAACCGTTATGCAGGAATAGGACTGAAATTACTTTACAACACAGTAAGGAAAACTTATTTGTTATAAGTATAGTCTATTAGATAATACTCTTACTGTGACTTCCGGATGCTGTGCTAGGTATTCCTGTGGCTGAGCTATTACAGAGATTGCAGGAGTTGTCCCTGTGTGTAACGCTTCTCCTAAGCGCTTGTGTGCTACTGCGTCTGACTTCCGTGCTGTCCACTGAGTGAGAGGAGTTGTCAGTGAAGCAGGTAAAGCTGCGGAATAGCGGTTAGCTGTTAGGTAGTGAGACAGAGTGAAATAGTCCTGTCTGTTCCTGCACAGTTACCAGATTGAGTGTAGGTATGTCCTTGCTGCTGAAAAGGAGGAATAACAATATTAACAGTCAGGGTTAACGGACTCCAGAAGGTTTATAAGTAGTTGAACTGTCCAAAATACAAAGTTCCTGATTGCATGCAAGACATCAGATAGATGCAGAAGGAAGTGTTAAAGATAACTCTTCAGTTGTTAGAAAAAGCTGTAGAATATTTGTAATCCAAAATGTTTAGAGAGCTTAGAGAAACAGCAGCTCTGAAACTGCTATACAAAATACTAAGCACAGAGGCCTGTGATCTCAGGTGTTTTATTAGTTAGGTAGGCAGGACAAGGTGAAACTGCGCTGGGTCCTAAAAGGTACAGGCTCTGACAAATGGTCAATTTTTTAAAAAAATATAAATTTGCTGGGGTTTTTTTTGGTTATGTTTACTGTTATATTTTTTTTGTTTTTTGTTTTTTTACTTTACTGTGCCAGATTTTTACATTTCACTACTCTATTTTTTTTCTAAAATTGGGCCTTTTTTTTTTTTTTACCAAAACCCCTGTCAAACCGATGCATGGGGGGCATAGGTGTACTCAGGGTGCCTTGCAGAAAACAACCTGAAGTATTTTTTTGCAATAACTTACAACAGTCTCTCCTAAATCATAGTCAAAAAGCAATGTGTCTGTAAAAATGAAAATTGAAAAATTACCACCATACACTGTCTCCAATTTTTTTTGGCTAAAACGGTTGCTTCAAAGTCATCAAAGCACTCCATATACACTACCTTGGGGTGTCAACTTTTCAAATATATGCACATTCATGGAAAGCAAATAAATTGGGGTATGTAAAAAGACCCCCCAAAAAGACGATAGGCAAAGAAAATGTTAAATTTGAAGAAAAAAAAATCAAACGCATGTCAGGCATTTGGCATTGCACCCCCCCCCAAACAAGCAACAAACCTATGCATAGGTGGTATAACTGTACTCAGAAGATGTTGTTGAACACATATTGAGGTGTTTTTTGGCAGTAACACATAACAGGAACTGAGAATCCATGCCTAAAATACAATGGGGCCCATTTAACGAGCTCCGTAAGGAGCTTGATGGCCCGTGTTACTGGCGAGTCTTCAGACTCGCCAGAAACAGCAGTTATGAAGCAGCGGTCACAAAGACCGCTATTCCATAACCCTGTCCGCCTGCTCTGAGCAGGTGGACAGGAATCGCCAGAAATCCACCCAATCGAGTACGATCGGGTTGGTTGACACCTCCCTGCTGGCGTCCGATTGGCCGCGACTCTGCAGGGGGCGGCGTTGCACCAGCAGCTCTTGTGAGCTGCTGGTGCAATGCTAAATACGGCAAGCGTATTGCTCTCCGCATTTAGCGAGGTCTTGCGGACCTGAACCGCAGTTTCGGATCAGGTCCGCAAGACCTTTCATAAATAGGGGCCAATGTGCGAAAACTAACAAAAAAAATAAAATGACTACCAAAAGTTTGACAAAGACTGGTGGTTAGTTGAATTAGTGCATGGAAAGTGTTAAAATACCAGCATTTCAAAGACCCTAGGGTGTCTACTTTTCAAAAATATATGGTTTGATTGGGGTAAATTATATTGGCCGGCTTCAGAAATGTCCCAAATAGGACATGGGTGCATGATGACAGATGTGAAAATTCCAAGTTGAAAAACTGTTATGCGCCCCAGAGAACCCAACACACCCAACACACCTATACATGGGTGGTATCACTGTACTCAGGAGATGCTGCTGAAGACATATTGGGGTGTTATTTGGCAGTAACCCTTAACATTCTCAGTAAATGTATTCTTAAATTGCTATTTTGTCAAAAAATCACAATTTTTTTTTTTAAATTTGGTGTAGATTAGTGGTAAAATGGTTGCATGAAAAAAGTCAAAATACCCCAAGTTTAATACCTTAAGTTGTCTTTTTAAAAAAAATATATGTACATGTGAAGGGTTATTCAGGGATTCCTGACAGATATCAGTGTTCCAATGTAACTAGCGCTAATTTTGAAAAAAAAAAATGTTTTTGAATTAGCAAAGTGCTACTTGTACTTATTGCCCTATAACTTTCAAAAATAGCAAAGAACATGTAAACATTGGGTATTTCTAAACTCAGGACAAAATTTATAAACTATTTAGCATGGGTGTTTTATGGTGGTTGTAGATGTGTAAAAGATTTTGAGGGTCATATTTAGAAAGTGTGTTTTTTTTTTCATTTTTCTCCTCATATTTTATAATTTTTTTATAGTAATTTATAAGATTTTATGAAAATAATGGTATCTTTAGACAGGCCATTTAATGGCGAGAAAAACGGTATATAATATGTGTGGGTACAGTAAATGAGTAAGAGGAAAATTACAGCTAAACACAAACGCAGCAGAAATGCAAAAATAGCCTTGGTCCCAGCTGATCAACAAATTGAAAAGTGGTCTGGTCACTAAGGGGTTAAATATCTTCAGACACCATCTTTGCACATATTTCTGATGATGTACAAGGCAAAGAATGACTGGGGGTTTATGGGAAGTGGGGAGTGATACTCACAGCTTTGCTGGGGTGTTCTTTGCCTTTTCCTGGTGGCCAGAAGTTGAATTCCCACTAGTAATTAGAATAGATTTTTGGATTTTCTCCATGCCATTGGTAAGAAATGTTGTTTTAAAACATCTGGGGTGTTAGGTTAGCCATCACAGATCACGGTATTTAAGAATCATCTTTATTATTTTTTCCACTACTATTCTGTGTGCCCTTTCTAGTAACAGATAGTTTTCTTGTAGATATTTACAAAGCGGTAGAGAGTTTAGACAAAATGTATTCAATCCTTTTTTTTCTGCATTTTCCTTCAAGGGACATTCTAGTCCAGAAATGATATTGTTAAAAAGATAGATAATCCCTTTATTACCCATTCCCCAGTTTTGCATAACCAACACTGTTATATTAATATACTTTTTACCTTTGTGATTACCTTGTGTCTAAGCCTCTGCAGACTGCTCATTATCTCAGTTATATTAATATACTTTTTACCTCTGTGATTACCCTGTATCTAAGCCTCTGCAGACTGCCCCTTATCTCAGTTATATTAATATACTTTTTACCTTTGTGATTACCTTGTGTCTAAGCCTCTGCAGACTGCTCATTATCTCAGTTATATTAATATACTTTTTACCTCTGTGATTACCTTGTATCTAAGCCTCTGCAGACTGTGCCTTATCTCAGTTATATTAATATACTCTTTACTTCTGTGATTACCTTGTATCTAAGCCTCTGCAGACTGCCCCTTATCTCAGTTATATTAATATACTATTTACCTCTGTGATTATCTTGTATCTAAGCCTCTGCAGACTGCCCTCTTATCTCAGAGCTTATGACACATTTTAGCCAATCAGTGCTGACTCAAATATCTTCACAGGAGTGCACATTGAACTAGTGAAGGGACCTCAGTGTCCTGAAAGCTTGCAATTGTATCCACTATTAAAAGGTATCATGTGTACATCGCTTTTGTTATTTTCTTACAAAATGACTTTTTGTAATCTTAAAGGGAAACTGTACCCAAAATATTTCTTTCGTGATTCAGATTGAGCATGAAATTTTAAGCAACTTTCTAATTTACTCCTATTATCAATTTTTCTTCGTTCTCTTGCTAACATTATTTGAAAAGAAGGCATCTAAGCTTTTTTTGGTTTCAGTACTCTGGACAGCACTTTTTTATTGGTGGATGAATTTATCCACCAATCAGCAAGGACAACCCAGGTTGTTCACCAAAAATGGGCCGGCATTTAAACTTACATTCTTGCATTTCAAATAAAGATACCAAGAGAATGAAGACAATTTGATAATAGGAGTAAATTAGAAAGTTGCTTAAAATGTCATGCTCAATCTGAATCACGAAAGAAAAAATTTGGGTACAGTGTCCCTTTAATTATGTTTCTTGTTTTACATTGTTTCCATGTTGAATAATTTTGATTTAGCCTTCAGGTTTTATTTAATCGTTTGCTTTACACTTCAGTTTGCAGCATTTCTGGTGTCCATTTGTTAAACTTCCCGTGTGCATTATTTTTACACTTGTCTGACTCTTGGTATCCTGACTTTAGGTTGACTTCCTGTTTGTTCCTTATTCAGTACCTGAGTTCCTGTTCTGGTTTTAATTGCTTCCTGACCCCAACTTCTCTCCTGGGTTTTGATTTGGTTCTTCTTACTTTGCCTGTGTTTGACCCAGCCTGCCTGTGCCTTCAGTGAAACTACTTATCAATTACTTTTTGCTATTACTCATTATTATAGTCAGGTATGACCTACAGCTCGATTGAGGTTACACTCTTTGTGCTGAGATACGGTCTATTCAACCATTGCTCATCCTTAGATTTATATTATCTGTGCTGTAGTAAGTCTTGTCTCAAATATTTCAAGGATGCTATCTGCTTTGAGATGCATATACCTACATTTATCAATGGGCGCCATGTACTAAGCGGCGGGCGGACAGCTTCTTAACTCGCGAAGCTGTCCACCCGCCTTCGCTACACACGGGCAGCGGATCTATTGATCCGCTTGCCCGTATGTATCATTACACACTCATCTGAGCGACCAATCACGCGACTGAAGGGGCTGTCAATCACAGAGAGCGAGCATGCTCTAGGTGATTTTGCTTCACCACCTAAGAGGTGGCATAGAGTGTAGGAAGCAGCGGTCTAATGACCGCTGCTTCTTACATTGCGGGAAGCAGGCTCGCATATGCATGATGGTAATTTTATGCAAGGTCACTGATAATTACACGGACATTAACTTTGTAGAAATAAAAAATTCGTAGTAATCCATCTTAATTTAAATAAGCACGCTAAAAAAAAAAGTATGTCAGTATGTCATGTTCTCACCACCATCAGTATCAGTATGTAATGTTCACACCACCATCAGTATCAGTATGTCATGTTCTCACCATCATCAGTATAAGTATGTCATGTTCTCACCACCATCAGAATCAGTATGTCATGTTCTCAGCACCATCAGTATCAGTATGTCATGTTCTCACCACCATCAGTATCAGCATGTCATGTTCTCACCACCACCATCAGTATGTCATGTTCTCACCACCATCAGTATGTCATGTTCTCACCACCATCATTATCAGTATGTCATGTTCTCACCACCATCAGTATCAGTATGTCATGTTCTCACCACCATCAGTATCAGTATGTCATGTTCTCACCACCATCAGTATGTCATGTTCTCACCACCATCAGTATGTCATGTTCTCACCACCATCAGTATGTCATGTTCTCACCACCATCAGTATCAGTATGTCATGTTCTCACCACCATCAGTATCAGTATGTCATGTTCTCACCACCATCAGTATGTCATGTTCTCACCACCATCAGTATGTCATGTTCTCACCACCATCAGCACGTCATGTTCTCACCACCACCACCATCAGTATGTCATGTTCTCACCACCATCAGTATGTCATGTTCTCACCACCATCATTATCAGTATGTCATGTTCTCACCACCATCAGTATCACTATGTCATGTTCTCACCACCATCAGTATCACTATGTCATGTTCTCACCGCCATCAGTATCAGTATGTCATGTTCTGACCGCCATCAGTATCAGTATGTCATGTTCTCACCACCATCAGTATCAGTATGTCATGTTCTCACCGCCATCAGTATCAGTATGTCATGTTCTCACCGCCATCAGTATCAGTATGTCATGTTCTCAGCACCATCAGTATCAGTATGTCATGTTCTCAGCACCATCAGTATCAGTATGTCATGTTCTCAGCACCATCAGTATCAGTATGTCATGTTCTCACCACCATCAGAATCAGTATGTCATGTTCTCAGCACCATCAGTATCAGTATGTCATGTTCTCACCGCCATCAGTATCAGTATGCCATGTTCTCACCGCCATCAGTATCAGTATGCCATGTTCTCACCGCCATCAGTATCAATATGTCATGTTCTCACCACCATCAGTATCAGTATGTCATGTTCTCAGCACCATCAGTATCATTATGTCATGTTCTCACCACCATCAGTATCAGTATGTCATGTTCTCACCACCATCAGTATCAGTATGTCATGTTCTCACCGCCATCAGTATCAGTATGCCATGTTCTCACCGCCATCAGTATGTCATGTTCTCACCGCCATCAGTATGTCATGTTCTCACCGCCATCAGTATCAGTATGTCATGTTCTCACCACCATCAGTAACAGTATGTCATGTTCTCACCGCCATCAGTATCAGTATGTCATGTTCTAACCACCATTAGTATCAGTATGTCATGTTCTCACCATCATCAGTATCAGTATGTCATGTTCTCACCACCATCAGTATCAGTATGTCATGTTCTCACCACCATCAGTATCAGTATGTCATGTTCTTACCACCATCAGTATCAGTATGTCATGTTCTCACCACCATCAGTATCAGTATGTCATGTTCTCAGCACCATCAGTATGTCATGTTCTCACCACCATCAGTATCAGTATGTCATGTTCTCACCACCATCAGTATCAGTGTGTCATGTTCTCACCACCATCAGTATCAGTATGTCATTGTTACGGTTGCCTCCAGGCTGGCTGGAAGTTGGACCGTAGGAAAGGATGCTCCTAGCGCTCACCAAAGGAGCAGCAGCACCGTAGACTCTATAACTACTGCGTAGCCACCATCAGTAATGCAGACTATATGAACCACCGCTGCTGGGCTGGTATCTCGCCGTCTGCTCTGCGCCCTGGACCTACGACCAGGCTCCAGTAGGCGAACCTCTTCCTTCTGTAGCAATCCCTGTAGCTAAGGGAGTATGAAACACATAGCAATCCCTGTAGTGATTATAAGCTGTCCCCTACAAACATGAGTCAAAGCTGCAAGTTAGAGGGTCAAAAAATAGGTCTGATGTGCTGGAGCACACAGCCTCCTTTTTATTGAGGTTACATGCAAACAGGACACTCTCAGGGGGAGGCATAAAATCCCCCATCACACATTTGATATTAGATAGAGAGACACTCCCTTTGACAGGCCACAACATTTACTTCAGCAGATAACATTACACACAATAAAACAATGCAGTCCACCTTATCAATACTAGTCTGATTAGACAATGGGAAAGTTGATCACTAAACCTAATTAGAGCTAATCCCAGCAGACTTGTATTTAGAATAGGTTTCTTGAAGCTGAACAAAATTTAACTCTTAATGGCACAATCTTCCAGGGGCCATAGTCATGAGGAAGGAGGCTGGCAAATAGGCTTCTCCAAAATCCAGGGAAGCAGGGCAATTTTCCATTTAATGGGCCAGTTACACATAGCAGTTTGTAACATATCTCCCCTTTTGGAGGGAGACTAACCAGGCACCTGACCTTCTGTCGGTCAGTGCCTAAGTTAGTCTCGCAACCCACCCACAAATAAACATTAGCAGCACAGTAGCCCCCCCACAATAAGTAGTACTGGCCTGTAGGTTCCAGGTTATAGGATGAAAGGGTAGCATTCTCTGCCTTCCTGGCGCAGCTGGGCAAATAGCTGATGGTACTTGGGGGGCAGAGGCCAGCGGCACTCTGCCCTGGTGCCAGCGCTTCTGCTGGGGTGAGGGGTTTGCAGGCCAGTCCTGTAACAAGGACAAGGTCTGTAGGGCAGAGGCCAGCAGCGCTCTGTCCTGATGCCAGCTCTTCTGCTGGGGGAATTGGGGCATAGTCCTGCCCGGTGGCAAAGGGAACGTGGGGGTCAGTGGGGGCCAACATCTCCACTGTTAACCCTGGGCCCAAGTTAGGAGTTAGCTGGGGAGGGGGAGATTGGCTTACCTCCTCCTCCTGATACTCCGGCGGCCGTTGGGAAGGGAGGTCGATGCTCTCCGCTTCCTGTGGAACATGCTGCGGCTGGGGAGAGAGACCGGTTGTCTTCTCTCCCCTGGAAGGCACACTCCGGCTGGGGAGGGAGGTCGATGCTCTCCCCTCCCTGTAGCTGGGTCTGTCGCTGGGGATCTGGGCCGCCTGCCCAGCATCCCTGTAGGGCCGGTAGAGAGACTGCGGTCCCATCTCCACCTGCCTGCTGGGGGTCCTCCCAGGACCAGTCTATGAGGCCTGCTGCCTCTGGTATCTCTGGTTGGGGTTGGGGAAGGAGACCGGTTGTCTCTTCCCTCTGCACAGTATACTGCCGCTGGGGAGGGAGGTCGCTGCTCCCCTCTCCCTGTGGAACATGCTGCGGCTGGGGAGAGAGACCAGGTGTCCATACCCTCAAACTCCACAGTTGGCGCTCAAAGGCTCGTGCCGCTTTGTTCTCCGTATCCAATTCCCGGATGATGCGACTGACTACCTCCTGCGCAGGGGTCTGGACCATATCGGACTAGCCGCCTCTTTACCTCTGGAACGAAATCCGCGCCCTCATAGCGACGGATCCGGTTGAGGTGCTCTTCACATGGTTCTGACCAGTATCTTGTCAGCTCCATGCTGCTGTAGGTAGGGACGCTGCGCAGTGGCTAGCGTTGCCCTCAATTACTCTCCTACGATACCAGTGCTGTTGTGGTGCTGCTCCTTGCGCTAGGACGCCAATCCCACCGCTGCCGCCAAATGTTACGGTTGCCTCCAGGCTGGCTGGAAGTTGGACCGTAGGAAAGGATGCTCCTAGCGCTCACCAAAGGAGCAGCAGCACCGTAGACTCTATAACTACTGCGTAGCCACCATCAGTAATGCAGACTATATGAACCACCGCTGCTGGGCTGGTATCTCGCCGTCTGCTCTGCGCCCTGGACCTACGACCAGGCTCCAGTAGGCGAACCTCTTCCTTCTGTAGCAATCCCTGTAGCTAAGGGAGTATGAAACACATAGCAATCCCTGTAGTGATTATAAGCTGTCCCCTACAAACATGAGTCAAAGCTGCAAGTTAGAGGGTCAAAAAATAGGTCTGATGTGCTGGAGCACACAGCCTCCTTTTTATTGAGGTTACATGCAAACAGGACACTCTCAGGGGGAGGCATAAAATCCCCCATCACACATTTGATATTAGATAGAGAGACACTCCCTTTGACAGGCCACAACATTTACTTCAGCAGATAACATTACACACAATAAAACAATGCAGTCCACCTTATCAATACTAGTCTGATTAGACAATGGGAAAGTTGATCACTAAACCTAATTAGAGCTAATCCCAGCAGACTTGTATTTAGAATAGGTTTCTTGAAGCTGAACAAAATTTAACTCTTAATGGCACAATCTTCCAGGGGCCATAGTCATGAGGAAGGAGGCTGGCAAATAGGCTTCTCCAAAATCCAGGGAAGCAGGGCAATTTTCCATTTAATGGGCCAGTTACACATAGCAGTTTGTAACAGTCATGTTCTCACCACCATTAGTATCAGTGTGTCATGTTCTCACCACCATCAGTATCAGTGTGTCATGTTCTCACCACCATCAGTATCAGTGTGTCATGTTCTCACCACCATCAGTATCATTGTGTCATGTTCTCACCACCATCAGTATCAGTATGTCATGTTCTCACCACCATCAGTATCAGTATGCCATGTTCTCACCGCCATCAGTATGTCATGTTCTCACCGCCATCAGTATCAGTATGTCATGTTCTCACCACCATCAGTATCAGTATGTCATGTTCTCACCACCATCAGTATGTCATGTTCTCACCGCCATCAGTATGTCATGTTCTCACCACCATCAGTATGTCATGTTCTCACCACCATCAGTATGTCATGTTCTCACCACCATCAGTATAAGTATGTCATGTTCTCACCACCATCAGTATCAGTATGTCATGTTCTTATCACCATCAATATCAGTATGTCATGTTCTCATCACCATCAGTATCAGTATGTCATGTTCTCACCACCATCAGTATCAGTATGTTATGTTCTCCCCGCCATCAGTATCAGTATGTCATGTTCTCACCACCATCAGTATCAGTATGTCATGTTCTCACCACCATCAGCATCAGTATGTCATGTTCTCACCACCATCAGTGTCAGTGTGTCATGTTCTCACCACCATCAGTATCAGTATGTCATGTTCTTAGCACCATCAGTATAAGTATGTCATGTTCTCACCACCATCAGTATAAGTATGTCATGTTCTCACCACCATCAGTATCAGTATGTCATGTTCTCACCACCATCAGTATGTCATGTTCTCACCACCATCAGTATCAGTATGTCATGTTCTCAGCACCATCAGTATCAGTATGTCATGTTCTCAGCACCATCAGTATAAGTATGTCATGTTCTCAGCACCATCAGTATCAGTATGTCATGTTCTCACCACCATCAGTATCAGTATGTCATGTTCTCACCACCATCAGTATAAGTATGTCATGTTCTCACCACTGTTGAAAATAATAAGAAATATCTGTAACTGTTTTTCCTACAGTGCTTAGTGAGGTCTGAATGGGTTAATTTCTATGCAGGCATTGTTAGTCAGGAGGGGCCTGTCTTGCTTAAGGGCAATGTTTTATGGTAGCTAGTGTATGTCTGTAATTCCTCCTAAATCTAATCCTTTTCTATCCTTGTATCTAAAATTCAATTCCCTTGTTGTCCTGGTAGGCCAAACATATGTGAGTATATGGATGGATGTATACCATAAATTAGTAAGCTTGTAGAATGATATGCTTTTTACACTGCTCTCTTTGTTAACATAAGAGCAGACATTAGTTCATCTCTGACCTTTGCCCTTTTTGATATACGGTCAGACAGTTAAACCAGATAATTTGAGGGTTAGAACTTAGTGAATGGAATTGTGTCTAAACTTTTTTTTTACTTATGTTATAACCATATTTGGTAAAAACCCTTGCATTTTAGCTAGCCAATCATAAACTGTATTAGCCTAGATATGGAGTTCAGAAAATGCCCTGCCTCCTGTGTATAAATGTTTGGGAAGGGGACTGACCCACCCAGAGAAAACTTTGTATTCATTCTCTCCTCACTGCAGTGTGATTTTTCAATAAACGAACCAACTTTAACCTGTCGTGGTCTGAAGAGTTATTCAGTCCAGGGTGAATATCACCAACACATGGCGTCACGAACAGGATGGCACAATCTCAGACACCAGTCCAAGTGGCAAAGACTTTCTGCTCCAGGGGCACTCAATGAAGACCGGTCTGAATGGTAAGAGCATTTTTGTTTGTTTTTAGTGTAACAGTAATTGAGTGTCTCTGGGTAAGGGGTCAGAGCTGTTTGGCGTTCTGGGTGACGCAATCCTAAGAGGCTCCGTTTATTGATTCATTAATGTTGTGTGTTGTATTGTGTAAATTGTTTTTGTAAAAGTAAAAAACTTGTGACCTAGGAGGGTGTCTATTAAAAGGCAACTGGGATTAGGAGACTGGGTTTACAGTTCTAGCCGCCCCAACCTGACTGCAAGTCCCACCGGACGTTAACCAGTCAGTGTTTGAATGCAAGGGGAACTGTGACAAACCTATATCCGAAACTGTTTCCTAAGAGGAAACATAGTTATCTGTTATCTGATTATGTGTTTAGGAAAACCTCCTGGATAAGTCCTGATTAGACAGCTTTATTTCTTGTATGAGCACTGATAGTATTCCCAGTGAAGAAAATATTGTTAGTCTTAGTGAAGGGGCTATTCTGGGTAGACGTAAGACTGCAGCGGTCATTTAAGGGCAGACATGTGGTGTAGTGTCGCCAGGTTGGGGTTAAGGTTCCCCTGATACAATACAATTCTCTTTTGTTCTGTTTCGTTGGTTTTGTTGTTTTAGTTTGTTAAAATTTGTGTTAATCGTAATTAAAAACCCTGTTACATTTAAAAAAAAGAATAGTAAAAAGTAAAAAGTCAATTTAAAATGGGACATAGTTCCTCTAGAGGCTGGTCCACTAATCCTAAATGGCTAAAAGGTTCCCCAGCAGAATATATGAATCAACACCATGGCCCTTTTTGTAATAAGTATCATACTAAATGGTCCCAACTAACTCAAAACAAAGGGTCCAATATATGGCCAGCGGGTGGCTCTTGGAACCTAGATAAAATAAATACCCTAAGTAATGTTTTAACAGAGGTTTCAAAAAAGAACAACCCTACATCAGAAGAGTGGAAAGCATATTTTAAATGGAATACTAAGGCAGTAAAAAGACAGTGTGAGTCGTTAAAGGCTTCACTAGAGGATAATTATCAAAAAGAAATTAAAAACTTAGAGATAAATCTCCCAGTAAGGGAAGTAAAAGAGCAAAAAAAAAAAAGGAAAAAGAGTGCAAGGGATAAAAGTATAAAATGTTTCAAATGTGGAAAAGTGGGACACATGATAAAAGATTCATATATTCTGCTTGGTCACTCACTCCAGCAGCACAAAAACACAGACACAAGAGCTGCATGTAAGAGGGAGGGCTATAGGAATACTGATAGGACTGGTAAATGTATGTGTTAGAAAAGTTTGTGTTTGAATGATTAAAAGATTAAGTAATTTGTGGCAGGTGACCAGGTTGGGTTTATCCCAAACAGAGAAGGCGTAGACGCCACTAGGCGTATATTGGATGTCCTCCACATCGCAGACCGCAGAGGTGCTCCCTTCCTGGCCCTGTCATTAGACGCTGAGAAAGCGTTTGACAGGGTCAGGTGGGATTTCCTATGGCAAACAATGGATACCTTCTGTTTTCCTGATTCATTCATAAGAGCAGTCAAATCTCTCTATAACCACCCGTCGGCCATTATCAGAGGAGTAGGGTTTCAATCCTCCAAATTCTCTATAACAAATGGCACCAGGCAGGGGTGCCCCCTTTCCCCACTCCTGTTTGCCTTGACCATTGAACCCCTCGCCCAATCTATCAGAAATGACCCCCAGACTACAGGACTTCCCATTGGACCTTATGTCCATAAAATTTCCCTCTATGCGGACGACATCACCCTCTTCCTGACTACACCCGAAAATTCTCTCCCGGCAGTCTTCACTATTCTAGAAAAATTTGGCGCCTTGAGCTTTTATAAGCTAAATGTCACTAAAACAGAAGCCCTTCCCATAAATGTTTCCATTGCGGCCCTAACCTCCCTTCGGTCAAAATACCATTTTCAATGGAAATCTTCGTCGCTCAAGATCCTGGGAGTTCACCTCAGCCCAGATCCTGTCGACACTATCACACAGAATTATACTGATAGACTCCCGGAGTTCAGAAGACTCCTGGAGTCATGGGAATACCGGGAAATCTCCTGGACAGGTCGTATTTCTGCGGTAAAGATGTCCTTTCTTCCCAAACTCACTTACCTCCTAAGATCTATCCCTTATAACATCCCCAGACCGCTTCTCAATAGATTTCAAAGCTTGATTACTGCCTACGTCTGGAAGAGACCGTCGTCCTAGAACGTCAGGTCGCACCACTCGAAAAGCCGATTATACTGGGAGGTTTAGCTCTCCCAAATATAATTTCGTATTACAACGCCGCTAGACTCTCACACATCCTCCAGTGGAATGACCCCGAAAGACAGTTAAATTGGTACCCTTTAGAGTCCTCACTGCTGCCCTCGGGTATAACCCTTGCTGATATTATATGGATCCCCACTCACCACCGACGAGCTATTGACAACCTACACCCTGTCTTTAAACATGCACTCCGATTTTGGGATCAGATCAGACATAACTTGGACATATCCCCTCATCCCTCCCCTACTCTGACAATCTCTGCTGCACTATACTGCCTTCCCAGACTCTCACTATGATCTTTTGGCCACAGTTAAGAACACTCCAGATCTCAGATCTCTATGAAGGAGATAACTGGCTCCCCCATCCTGCAATCTGCGCTAAACTCAATCTCCCACCCAAATTACATTTTGAAGGATTCCGCTTAAGCACCCGCCTCCGCACATGGGGCTACCCCAAACAATCTTTGCGCCCACTGACAGCCTGGGAGAAGGCATGGCTCGGGGCTCATAGCCTCAGACACCTTCTATCTTTCCATTACAGCCTACTCACTAATCCAAACCCTCTCCATAAAATAGCACAACATCAAGCTTGGGAGAGGGAAATAGGTTTCACGGTTGCCCTTGATATATGGCATGACAGAATCAAAACCTCCAAAAAGCTCCTTCATTGTGCTACGCTCTGGGAGTTACATTACAAGATCCTGGTCCGCTGGCACCTTGTCCCAACTACATTACACATGATATACCCATCACAATCACCTGAGTGCTGGAGAAAATGCAAAATGCACGGCACCCAACTTCACGTTTGGTGGTCTTGCCCCCTAATCCAGCCTTTGTGGAAAAAAAATTATATACTTCTCCAATCCCTCGGTGCCACCCCTCCATTTACCCCTGAAGTTGCCCTTTTACACATGCAGATGCCGAATCTTTCCCCCTCTAGAGAAGCCCTCACAATTTATATCCTTACGGCCACAAAATTAGCCTTAGCAAGGGCATGGAAAAAAGCAGAGCCCCCGGCTCTATCCCAGGTAATCTCCACTGTACACTATATCGGCCAAATGGAACAATACTCATACAGAGTACTTGACAAGACTGACTCCTTCCATGAAATCTGGTTCCCATGGATTACAAAATTTCCAAACTGGTCATCAAACTCTTAGACACCATCCCAGATCTCCCCCCCACACTCGTCCTCCTCCCGTCCACCCCTCATCTTCTCCCTCTTCTCCCCCCTCCCGTTTTTTTTTTTTTTTTTTTTTTTCTCCTTCCCCTCTCTCTCTCCCCTCCCTCCTTTCTCCTTCTATCTTTCCCTGACTCTCATTGCGCTCACCCTCCATGAGCCTTAATGCCATACAACCCAACAAAATCTATGTGTCAACTCAGTCACTCCCAAAACCACTGACACTGCTTACATCTGTGGATTCATATTGGATCACTTTCAGAAAAGAGACCCTATTTTCGCCTACCCCCATCCCCTTTCCAATACTACATATGTATATGAATGTTCTGTATATTTCTTGTCCATTTACTTACTCCAGTTATATGTATGTACAACCTAAGTTCTCTGCATTCTCAGGCACTATTGTATTATGATGTTTTTGTCTCAATAAAAAACTTTTGATTGAAAAAAAAAAAAAAGATTAAGTAATAACTTAAAACTGTGCTTTATATTCCTTAAGTGACATTTTAAGTAGGGTAAATCATGTTTTAGTGTTTGTTATCAGGGAGTACCCATGGCCAAAGTAATTGTATATTATACAATTTTGTGAAAATGGGCATAATTGAGAAGAAATGTATTCCTTTGTCAGAATGTAATGCTCATGAAAATGTGTATAAATATTGAAGAGGTGCTGGAGGTATGTAAGGAGATATTAGAAGTTTGTATGGTGGGTTTTTTTCCACCTTAGGAGTGAATATTTTTTAAGTTTTAATTAGTGGTTGATTGTCAGTGTTCAATGTCTCTGCTGTATGATTTTGTCAGAGCAATAGGGCACAATGTGCAGTTTAAGGTAAATGTATTTTGAATGTTTACACAGAATTATTGATGGTAAATTATATGCTGTAAATGTTCTTATATATACATATTGTCTTGTATTGATTTGCAGAACTGGCCAGCTGCAATAAATATGCAAAGACAATATTTAGTTCAAATAATATTTAGTGGATGAATACAATTAAACCAGGTATAATATTAAGATGTTTGTATATGGTTGTCTAACTTCTTTTTCAAGTAGAATAAAATGTTTTAACTCTAGAAAAATGTGACACAGATAAGACTTTGAGCAGTCAGACAGTAAAAACATAGGAGCTGCGCCAGTGTTATAAGAAAAAAAAGGAGGAGGAGAGGGGACTGTTTAAGAAGAATGCAGACTGTCAGTTCTTGTTAGACAAAGCACATATCCCCTTGTAAATATAGTTAAAAGCTGTAATGATTACTTTAGTTGGGAATAAGGGTATATCATACCAAATATTAGAACCTTTGAGTGTAACTGTAGGTCCTGAAACAGAATGACGTGTTCCAAAACTGTTCAATAATGTATTTAGGAAAGATTTATTGTGTAAACTAGGGAAAGTTTTTCTTAATGTGTCTACAGGGAGTGCAGAATTATTAGGCAAGTTGTATTTTTGAGGATTCATTTTATTATTGAACAACAACCATGTTCTCAATGAACCCAAAAAACTCATTAATATCAAAGCTGAATATTTTTGGAAGTAGTTTTTAGTTTGTTTTTAGTTTTAGCTATTTTAGGGGGATATCTGTGTGTGCAGGTGACTATTACTGTGCATAATTATTAGGCAACTTAACAAAAAACAAATATATACCCATTTCAATTATTTATTTTTACCAGTGAAACCAATATAACATCTCAACATTCACAAATATACATTTCTGACATTCAAAAACAAAACAAAAACAAATCAGTGACCAATATAGCCACCTTTCTTTGCAAGGACACTCAAAAGCCTGCCATCCATGGATTCTGTCAGTGTTTTGATCTGTTCACCATCAACATTGCGTGCAGCAGCAACCACAGCCTCCCAGACACTGTTCAGAGAGGTGTACTGTTTTCCCTCCTTGTAAATCTCACATTTGATGATGGACCACAGGTTCTCAATGGGGTTCAGATCAGGTGAACAAGGAGGCCATGTCATTAGATTTTCTTCTTTTATACCCTTTCTTGCCAGCCACGCTGTGGAGTACTTGGACGCGTGTGATGGAGCATTGTCCTGCATGAAAATCATGTTTTTCTTGAAGGATGCAGACTTCTTCCTGTACCACTGCTTGAAGAAGGTGTCTTCCAGAAACTGGCAGTAGGACTGGGAGTTGAGCTTGACTCCATCCTCAACCCGAAAAGGCCCCACAAGCTCATCTTTGATGATACCAGCCCAAACCAGTACTCCACCTCCACCTTGCTGGCGTCTGAGTCGGACTGGAGCTCTCTGCCCTTTACCAATCCAGCCACGGGCCCATCCATCTGGCCCATCAAGACTCACTCTCATTTCATCAGTCCATAAAACCTTAGAAAAATCAGTCTTGAGATATTTCTTGGCCCAGTCTTGACGTTTCAGCTTGTGTGTCTTGTTCAGTGGTGGTCGTCTTTCAGCCTTTCTTACCTTGGCCATGTCTCTGAGTATTGCACACCTTGTGCTTTTGGGCACTCCAGTGATGTTGCAGCTCTGAAATATGGCCAAACTGGTGGCAAGTGGTATCTTGGCAGCTGCACGCTTGACTTTTCTCAGTTCATGGGCAGTTATTTTGCGCCTTGGTTTTTCCACACGCTTCTTGCGACCCTGTTGACTATTTTGAATGAAACGCTTGATTGTTCGATGATCACGCTTCAGAAGCTTTGCAATTTTAAGAGTGCTGCATCCCTCTGCAAGATATCTCACTATTTTTGACTTTTCTGAGCCTGTCAAGTCCTTCTTTTGACCCATTTTGCCAAAGGAAAGAAAGTTGCCTAATAATTATGCACACCTGATATAGGGTGTTGATGTCATTAGACCACACCCCTTCTCATTACAGAGATGCACATCACCTAATATGCTTAATTGGTAGTAGGCTTTCGAGCCTATACAGCTTGGAGTAAGACAACATGCATAAAGAGGATGATGTGGTCAAAATACTCATTTGCCTAATAATTCTGCACTCCCTGTAGAGGGGAACAAGAAATTGTATAGCTGCCTTGGAGTAATAATTGCAGAATCTATGTGTTAAAGATTTGTGACTAATAAAATCGTCAGGGGGAAAGTTTATTGAAATTAAAGGGACTGTGTATTTGACATTTTTATTGTTTAAAAAATAAAATAGATGGTCCATTTGTTACCCATTCCCCAGTTGTACATGATCAACACGGTTGTGTTAATAAACTTTTTTTTTACCGCTGTGATTACTTAGTATCAAGATCTCTGCAGACTACCCACTTATCTCAGTGCTTTTTATAAACTTGCAATTTGACCAATTAGTGCTGACTCTTGCGTCAGTGAATTCTGTATAGGTAGCACAGTTTAACTAGCAGTGCATTAGCCTTTCACAGCCAGACAGTGAAATAAGAAGCGGCCTACAAGTTCTTAGAAATCAGCGCCTATGAGCCTGCCTAGTTTTAGCCTTTAACAAAGAATACCAAGCAAACCAAGCAAATTTGATGATAAAATTAAATTTTAAAAGTTGTTTGGAATAACATGCCCTATCTAAATCATTAAAGTTCAATTTTACTGATCCTTTAAAGAGAAACATAAATTACCCTGTATTTTACAATACTCCCTGTGTAAAATGCTGGTGACTATTAGTTTAACATTGCTCAGAAACAGGCTGTAAATACAATATCTGTGATGTTGATTTTGGAGACTATGACATACAACTAACATCAGTGCTTAAGTCTTTCTATACCCAGGTACTTGCTGCACAGTTACAGAATGATAATCGTGTAGTGCATGCCATCTCACCTGGTGATCTTATAATGCTTAAGTCTTTCCATATCCAGGTACATGATGCACAGTTACAGAATGATAATCATGTAGTGCATGCCATCTCACCTGTTGATCTTATAATGGTTAAGTCTTTCCATAGCCAGGTACTTGCTGCACAGTTACAGAATGATAATCGTGTAGTGCATGCCATATCACCTGGTGATCCTTATAATGGTTAAGTCTTTCCATATCCAGGTACTTGCTGCACAGTTACAGAATGATAATCGTGTAGTGCATGCCCTCTCACCTGGTGATCTTATAATGGTTAAGTCTTTCCATAGCCAGGTACTTGCTGCACAGTTACAGAATGATAATCGTGTAGTGCATGCCCTCTCACCTGGTGATCTTATAATGGTTAAGTCTTTCCATAGCCAGGTACTTGCTGCACAGTTACAGAATGATAATCGTGTAGTGCATGCCATATCACCTGGTGATCCTTATAATGGTTGAAAGTTTTTCCAGAAAAATAGCTCTGGAGCCAAAGTAGAAGATGCCTGTCTGTGTATTATTTATCACAAATACAGCCACTGAAGTCACAGAAGTTAAATCATGGATCTCACTACAAATTGGTATACCACAGACTGATCCTATCACTGGCAAGGAAATCCATAAAGACTGAGCCTTTGGGAAGTATTATTCTCTGATAGTGCTTGATTATTTCCCGAATGTTTAAAGCTAATGAACTCATTTTTTATTATAATTTCTGAATGCTGCATTTACACCCTAATGATGCTCTTACTGGTGTGTAAAGGAATTCTCTGTTGTATAAAGCTTTTAGAAATCACTCAAATGTTAGCAATTACTTTTTGTATGATTTATTTATTCTATTACTGTGTAATTGTTATATGTATATCAAACTCACCATGTATCCTTTTATATTTTGGGTATTCTCATTGTTCCCAGTTATGTCTGCCATACCACCCATGTGAACAAGACAATGGGGGCTAGTTATCAAGCCGTCTACTTTTCTGGCTTCGCCGGCCCAATACGTCCGCCTAAGCTCGCCTACCTTCGCCGCCGCGGACCTTGAATACGTTCGCCTAAGTTATCAAATAAAGCTGTCAAAAAGCCGCGGGGCGATGAGCAGCGGACTGTGACAGTTATCACTCATCCGATCTCGCTGCCCTTCGGCTTTTTCCCAGCTTTATTGCTAGCCTGTCACTAAGCACTCACACTAAACTGCACTGTTCTACCCCCTATACCGGCGCCCCGGGAGCCCCCCGCAACTAAATAAAGTTACTAACACCTAAACCGCCGCTCCTAGACCCTGCCGCAACTCTTATAAATGTATTAACCCCTAAACCGCCGCTCCCGGACACCGCTGCCACCTACATTATACCTAGTAACCCCTATCCTGCCCCCCCTATACCGTCGCCCTCTATTATAAAATTATTAACCCCTATCCTGCTGATCCCGCACCTCTCCGCAACTAAATAAATAGTTTAACCCCTAAACCGCCGCTCCATGAACCCGCCGCAACCTATAATAAATTTATTAACCCCTATCCTGCCCCCCACTACGCCGCCGCCACTGTAATAAAATGATTAACCCCTAAACCTAAGTCTAACCCTAACCATAACGCCCCCCTAACTTAAATATTAATTAAATAAATCTAAATAAATTAACTCTTATTAACTAAATGAATCCTATTTAAAACTAAATACTTACCTTTAAAATAAACCCTAATATAGCTATAATATAAATAATAATTATATTCTAGCTATCTTAGGATTTATATTTATTTTACAGGTACCTTTCAATTTATTTTAACCATGTACAATAACTATTAAATAGTTATTAACTATTTAATAGCTTACCTAGCTAAAATAAAGAGAAATGTACCTGTGAAATAAATCCTAACCTAAGTTACAATTAAACCTAATACTACACTATCATTAAATTAACTAAATAAACTACCTACAAAGAACTACAATGAAATACAATTACATAAACTAACTAAAGTACAAAAATAAAAAAAGCTAAGTTACAAAAAATAAAAAATTAAGTTACAAACATGTTAAAAATATTACAACAATTTTAAGCTACTTACACCTAATCTAAGCCCCCTAATAAAATAACAAACCCCCCCAAAATAAAAAAAATCCCTACCCTATTCTAAATTACATAAATTTCAATGCTCTTTTACCTTACCAGCCCTTAAAAGGGCCATTTGTGGGGGCATGCCCCAAAAAGTTCAGCTCTTTTGCCTGTAAAATAAAAATACAACCCCCCCCCCCCAACATTAAAACCCACCACCCACATACCCCTAATCTAACCCAAACCCCCCTTACAAAAACCTAACACTAATCCCCTGAAGATCATCCTACCTTGAGTCGTCTTCACTCAGCCGAGCCACCGATGGAACTGAAGAGGGCATCCGGAACGGAAGAAGTTAATCCTCCAAGCGGCGCTGAAGAAATCTTCCATCCGATGAAGTCATCATCCAGGCGGCGCTGAAGAAGTCTTCGATCCGGCCGATGTCATCTTCAAAGAGGCGCTGAAGAGGTCTTCTATCCGGGCGAAGTCATCTTCCAAGCCGGGTCTTGAATCTTCCTTCCGCCGACGCGGAACCACCTTCTTCACCGACGGACTACGACGAATGACGGCTCCTTTAAGGGACGTCATCCAAGATGGCGTCCCCTCAATTCCGATTGGCTGATAGGATTCTATCAGCCAATCGGAATTAAGGTAGGAAAATCTGATTGGCTGATGGAATCAGCCAATCAGATTCAAGTTCAATCCGATTGGCTGATCCAATCAGCCAATCAGATTGAGCTCGCATTCTATTGGCTGATCGGAACAGCCAATAGAATGCGAGCTCAATCTGATTGGCTGATTGGATCAGCCAATCGGATTGAACTTGAATCTGATTGGCTGATTCCATCAGCCAATCAGATTTTCCTACCTTAATTCCGATTGGCTGATAGAATCCTATCAGCCAATCGGAAATGAGGGGACGCCATCTTGGATGACGTCCCTTAAAGGAGCCGTCATTCGTCATAGTCCGTCGGTGAAGAAGGTGGTTCCGCGTCGGCGGAAGGAAGATTCAAGACCCGGCTTGGAAGATGACTTCGCCCGGATAGAAGACCTCTTCAGCGCCTCTTTGAAGATGACATCGGCCGGATCGAAGACTTCTTCAGCGCCGCCTGGATGATGACTTCATCGGATGGAAGATTTCTTCAGCGCCGCTTGGAGGATTAACTTCTTCCGTTCCGGATGCCCTCTTCAGTTCCATCGGTGGCTCGGCTGAGTGAAGACGACTCAAGGTAGGATGATCTTCAGGGGATTAGTGTTAGGTTTTTGTAAGGGGGGTTTGGGTTAGATTAGGGGTATGTGGGTGGTGGGTTTTAATGTTGGGGGGGGGGGGTTGTATTTTTATTTTACAGGCAAAAGAGCTGAACTTTTTGGGGCATGCCCCCACAAATGGCCCTTTTAAGGGCTGGTAAGGTAAAAGAGCATTGAAATTTATGTAATTTAGAATAGGGTAGGGATTTTTTTTATTTTGGGGGGGTTTGTTATTTTATTAGGGGGCTTAGATTAGGTGTAAGTAGCTTAAAATTGTTGTAATATTTTTAACATGTTTGTAACTTAATTTTTTATTTTTTGTAACTTAGCTTTTTTTATTTTTTGTACTTTAGTTAGTTTATGTAATTGTATTTCATTGTAGTTCTTTGTAGGTAGTTTATTTAGTTAATTTAATGATAGTGTAGTATTAGGTTTAATTGTAACTTAAGTTAGGATTTATTTTACAGGTAATTTTGTATTTCTTTTAGCTAGGTAGTTATTAAATAGTTAATAACTATTTAATAACTATTCTAACTAGCTAAAATAAATACAAAGTTACCTGTAAAATAAATATAAATCCAAAAATAGCTATAATATAAGTATTAATTACATTGTAGCTATCTTAGGGTTTATTTTACAGGTAAGTATTTATTTTTAAATAGGAATAATTTATTAAAGTATAGTGTAGTGTTAGGTGTAATTGTAACTTAGGTTAGGATTTATTTCACAGGTACATTTCTCTTTATTTTAGCTAGGTAAGCTATTAAATAGTTAATAACTATTTAATAGTTATTGTACATGGTTAAAATAAATTGAAAGGTACCTGTAAAATAAAAATAAATCCTAAGATAGCTAGAATATAATTATTATTTATATTGTAGCTATATTAGGGTTTATTTTAAAGGTAAGTATTTAGTTTTAAATAGGATTCATTTAGTTAATAAGAGTTAATTTATTTAGATTTATTTAATTAATATTTAAGTTAGGGGGCGTTAGGGTTAGGGTTAGGTTTAGGGGTTAATCATTTTATTACAGTGGCGGCGGCGTAGTGGGGGGCAGGATAGGGGTTAATAAATTTATTATAGGTTGCGACGGTGTAGGGGGGCAGATTAGGGGTTAATAAATGTATTATAGGTGGCGACGGTGTAGGGGGGGCAGGATAGGGGTTAATACATTTAATATAGGTTGCGGCGGGTTCAGGGAGCGGCGGGTTAGGGGTTAATACATTTATTATAGTTGCGGTGGGCTCCGGGAGCGGCGGTTTAGGGGTTAATATGTATAGAGTAGCTTGCGGTGGGCTCCGGGAGCGGCGGTTTAGGGGGTAATAACTTTATTTAGTTGCGGCGGTGTAGGGGGGGTCAGATTAGTGGTGTTTAGACTCGGGGTACATGTTAGAGTGTTAGGTGTAGACAGCTCCCATAGAAATCAATGGGATGTCTGTCAGCAGCGAACTTGTACTTTCGCTATGGTCAGACTCCCATTGATTCCTATGGGATCCGCCGCCTCCAGGCTGGCGCTTTGAAAACCAGGTACGCTGGGCCGTAAAAGTGCCGAGCGTACCTGCTAGTTTTTTGATAGCTAGCAAAAGTAGTGAGAATGTGCCGCACTTGTGTGCGGAACATCTGGAGTGACGTAAGAATCGATCTGTGTCGGACTGAGTCCGGCGGATCGAAGCTTACGTCACAAAATTCTACTTTTGCCTGTCTCGAGCCTTTGATAACTAAGGCGTATCAGCCTCGCCACAAATACGCTGCGGAATACGCAGCGTATTTGAGGTTGACGGCTTGATAACTAGGCCCCAATGCATTTATTGTTACTGCCACACTGATGCTACAGGTGCCTGTTGGATCTGTGGTTTCATACCACATATCCATGAGTTTGGCTCCTCTGTATTAATGTTCTTTTAGTTAAAATACTATTAAATTGGGCATTTCAACAATGTATACAATGTTACACTTTTGACAATGAAACATTACTATACATCCATTTTTATTTTGCTTTCATTTTTTTGTAAATTACATATAAAAAGTGTACTTGTTAAATTTTCTCCCAGCGATGATTGGGTTAATTATTTTAGCTAATGTATCTGCGAGATTTTGTATATTGTTCCTTACCCACATTCTCTATTTGTTTTTGTTTATTTTCAGATGGATTATTAGTATTGCATTCATTTCAATAGCAGTGAGCATTCACGGTAGTTAGGTGTTAATATAATTGTGCTTAAATACGTATGTACTTATGTTTAGCTATTCGATATAGATTACAAAGCAATATAATGTATGTCTGTGGCAACCCCAGTCTCTTAAAGGGACAGTATACTAAAAATTGATTTTATATTAATCTATTTTAGGCTTGTTATACCAGCTGCAGAGTATAAAATGTATGTTGTGTATATGAAGTAGCTGGTTTTGTGCTTTTAAACCACAGCCTATTACAATGTGTTGAGCTTCAGGTAATGCCATATCTCATTATGTTTGTTTACACACACTTGCTTCCTTATCTTTTAATATGTGAAAAACCAAAGCTCAATACTTAGAGAGAACAAATGGAAAAATTGTATTATTTAACTATCCTGCATGATATTAAGTTTAGTGTTTTGGATTTTGATTTGACTTTTGGCCTGTCAGGATACCTGGGTAAATTGGGGGTACAAATACTGCAAGGTTTGCTAATCTTTGTTGTACTAATTATTTATCTTTCTCTTGTAGCAATCTGTCTCAAATTAATGCTACACAAGCTCTGTAACCTCGTCAGCCCAGCAACCAGCAGACTGATGCCCTCCTGTGAAGCTCCAGCCTTGCGTGTGCCCCATTGTAATGACCACGGCAACTCTGCACTGCAGTTTGAGATGGAATTTACTCGACTAAATCATATTGCTGTTTGATGCTATTGTCAGAGTTTAATAGCATCAGAGGAGGGACTGTTGAAAATAATAAGCAATATCTGTAACTGTTTTTCCTGCAGTGCTTAGTGGGGTCTGAATGGGTTAATTTCTATGCAGGCATTGTTAGTCAGGAGGGGCCTGTCTTGCTTAAGGGCAATGTTTTATGGTAGCTAGTGTATGTCAGTAATTCCTTCTAAATCTAATCCTTTTCTATCCTTGTATCTAAAATTCAATTCCCTTGTTGTCCTGGTAGGCCAAACATATGTGAGTATATGGATGGATGTATACCATAAATTAGTAAGCTTGTAGAATGATATGCTTTTTACACAGCTCTCTTTGTTAACATAAGAGCAGACATTAGTTCATCCCTGTCCTTTGCCCTTTTTGATATACGGTCAGACAGTTAAACCAGATGTTTTGAGGGTTAGAACTTAGTGAATGGAATTGTGTCTAAACTGTATGTTTTACTTATGATATAACCATATTTGGTAAAAACCCTTGCATTTTAGCTAGCCAATCATAAACTGTATTAGCCTAGATATGGAGTTCAGAAAATGCCCTGCCTCCTGTGTATAAATGTTTGGGAAGGGGACTGACCCCCCAGAGAAAACTTTGTATTCATTCTCTCCTCACTGCAGTGTGATTTTTCAATAAATGAACCCTCTTTAACCTGTCGTGGTCTGAAGAGTTATTTAGTCCAGGGTGAATATCACCAACACCACCATCAGTATAAGTATGTCATGTTCTCAGCACCATCAGTATAAGTATGTCATGTTCTCAGCACCATCAGTATAAGTATGTCATGTTCTCAGCACCATCAGTATAAGTATGTCATGTTCTTACCAACATCAGTATCAGTATGTCATGTTCTCACCACCATCAGTATCAGTATGTCATGTTCTCACCACCATCAGTATCAGTATGTCATGTTCTTACCACCATCAGTATTAGTATGTCATGTTCTCACCACCATCAGTATCAGTATATCATGTTCTTACCACCATCAGTATCAGTATGTCATGTTCTCACCACCATCAGTATCAGTATGTCATATTCTCACCACAATCAGTATCAGTATGTCATGTTCTTATCACCATCAGTATAAGTATGTCATGTTCTCACCACCATCAGTATGTCATGTTCTCACCACCATCAGTATCAGTATGTCATGTTCTCACCACCATCAGTATCAGTATGTCATGTTCTTACCACCATCAGTATCAGTATGTCATATTCTCACCACCATCAGTATCAGTGTGTCATATTCTTACCACCATCAGTATAAGTATGTCATGTTCTCACCACCATCAGCATCAGTATGTCATGTTCTCACCACCATCAGTATCAGTATGTAATATTCTCACCACCATCAGTATCAGTATGTCATGTTCTTACCACCATCAATATCAGTAATGTCATGTTCTCACAACCATCAGTATCAGTATGTCATGTTCTCACCACCATCAGTATCAGTGTGTCATATTCTTACCACCATAAGTATAAGTATGTCATGTTCTCACCACCATCAGTAATGTCATGTTCTCACTAACATCAGTATCAGTATGTCATGTTCTCACCACCATCAGTATCAGTATGTCATGTTCTCACCACCATCAGTATCAGTATGTCATGTTCTTACCACCATCAATATCAGTAATGTCATGTTCTCACAACCATCAGTATCAATATGTCATGTTCTCACCATCATCAGTATCAGTGTGTCATGTTTTTACCACCATCAGTATCAGTATGTCATGTTCTTACCACCATCTGTATTGTCATGTTCTTACCACCATCAGTATCAGTATGTCATGCTCTTACCACCATCAGTATAAATATGTCATGTTCTCACCATCATCAGTATCAGTGTGTCATGTTCTTACCACCATCAGTATCAGTATGTCATGTTCTCACAACCATCTGTATTTTCATGTTCTTACCACCATCAGTATCAGTATTGTCATGTTCTCATCATCATCAGTATCAGTATGTCATGTTCTCACTACTATCAGTATCAGTATGTCATGTTCTTACCACCATCAGTATCAGTATGTCATGTTCTCACCACCATCAGTATCAGTATGTCATGTTCTCACCACCATCAGTATCAGTATGTCATGTTCTGACCGCCATCAGTATAAGTATGTCATGTTCTCACCACCATCAGTATCAGTATGTCATGTTCTCACTACCATCAGTATCAGTATGTCATGGTCTCACCACCATCAGTATCACTATGTCATGTTCTCACCACCATCAGTATCACTATGTCATGTTCTCACTACCATCAGTATCAGTATGTCATGTTCTCAGCACCATCAGTATCAGTGTGTCATGTTCTCACCACCATCAGTATCAGTATGTCATGTTCTCACCACCATCAGTATCAGTATGTCATGTTCTCACCACCATCAGTATCATTATGTCATGTTCTCAGCACTATCAGTATCAGTATGTCATGTTTTTACTATCATCAGTATCAGTATGTCATGTTCTTACCACCATCAGTATCAGTATGTCATGTTCTTACCACCATCAGTATCAGTATGTCATGTTCTTACCACCATCAGTATCAGTGTGTCATGTTCTCACCACCATCAGTATCAGTATGTCATGTTCTCACCACCATCATTATCAGTATGTCATGTTCTTACCACCATCAGTATCAGTATGTCATGTTCTTACCACCATCAGTATGTCATGTTCTCACCACCATCAGTATCAGTATGTCATGTTCTCACCACCATCAGTATAAGTATGTCATGTTCTTACCACCATCAGTATGTCATGTTCTCACCACCATCAGTATCAGTATGTCATGTTCTCACCACCATCAGTATAAGTATGTCATGTTCTCACCACCATCAGTATCAGTATGTCATGTTCTCACCACCATCAGTATCAGTATGTCATGTTCTCACCACCATCAGTATCAGTATGTCATGTTCTCACCACCATCAGTATCAGTATGTCATGTTCTCACCACCATCAGTATCAGTATATCATGTTCTCACCACCATCAGTATCAGTATGTCATGTCATGTTCTCAGCACTATCAGTATCAGTATGTCATGTTCTTACCACCATCAGTATTGTCATGTTCTTACCACCATCAGTATCAGTATGTCATGTTCTCACTACCATCAGTATCAGTATGTCATGTTATCACAACCATTAGTATTGTCATGTTCTTACCTCCATCAGTATCAGTATGTCATGTTCTCACCACCATCAGTATCAGTGTGTCATGTTCTCACCACCATCAGTATCAGTATGTCATGTTCTCACCACCATCAGTATCAGTATGTCAAGTTCTCACCACCATCAGTATCAGAATGTCAAGTTCTCACCACCATCAGTATGTCATGTTCTCACCACCATCAGTATCAGTATGTCATGTCATGTTCTCAGCACTATCAGTATCAGTATGTCATGTTCTCACAACCATCAGTATCAGTATGTCAAGTTCTCACCACCATCAGTATCAGTATGTCATGTTCTCACAACCATCAGTATCAGTATGTCATGTTCTCACAACCATCAGTATTGTCATGTTCTTACCTCCATCAGTATCAGTATGTCATGTTCTCACCACCATCAGTATCAGTGTGTCATGTTCTCACCACCATCAGTATCAGTATGTCATGTTCTCACCACCATCAGTATCAGTATGTCAAGTTCTCACCACCATCAGTATCAGTATGTCAAGTTCTCACCACCATCAGTATGTCATGTTCTCACCACCATCAGTATCAGTATGTCATGTCATGTTCTCAGCACTATCAGTATCAGTATGTCATGTTCTTACCACCATCAGTAATGTCATGTTCTTACCACCATCAGTATCAGTATGTCATGTTCTCACTACCATCAGCATCAGTATGTCATGTTCTCACAACCATCAGTATTGTCATGTTCTTACCACCATCAGTATCAGTATGTCATGTTCTTACCACCATCAGTATAATTATGTCATGTTCTCACCACCATCAGTATCAGTGTGTCATGTTCTCACCACCATCAGTATGTCATGTTCTCAGCACCATCAGTATGTCATGTTCTCAGCACCATCAGTATCAGTATGTCATGTTCTCACCACCATCAGTATCAGTATGTCATGTTCTCAGCACCATCAGTATGTCATGTTCTCAGCACCATCAGTATCAGTATGTCATGTTCTTACCACCATCAGTATTAGTATCTCATGTTCTCAGCACCATCAGTATCAGTGTGTCATGTTCTCACCACCATCAGTATCAGTATGTCATGTTCTCACCACCATCAGTATAAGTATGTCATGATCTCACCACCATCAGTATCAGTATGTCATGTTCTCACCACCATCAGTATAAGTATGTCATGTTCTCACCACCATCAGTATGTCATGTTCTCACTACCATCAGAATCAGTATGTCATGTTCTCACAACCATCTGTATTTTCATGTTCTTACCACCATCAGTATCAGTATGTCATGTTCTTACCACCATCAGTATCAGTATTGTCATGTTCTCACCACCATCAGTATCAGTATGTCATGTTCTCACAACCATCAGTATGTCATGTTCTCACCATCATCAGTATCAGTGTGTCATGTTCTTACCACCATCAGTATCAGTATGTCATGTTCTCTCCACCATCAGTATGTCATGTTCTCACCATCTGTATTTTCATGTTCTTACCACCATCAGTATCAGTATGTCATGTTCTTACCACCATCAGTATCAGTATTGTCATGTTCTCACCACCATCAGTATCAGTATGTCATGTTCTCACAACCATCAGTATGTCATGTTCTCACCATCATCAGTATCAGTGTGTCATGTTCTTACCACCATCAGTATCAGTATGTCATGTTCTTACCACCATCAGTATCAGTATGTCATGTTCTTACCACCATCAGTATCAGTATTGTCATGTTCTCACCACCATCAGTATCAGTATGTCATGTTCTCACAACCATCATTATGTCATGTTCTCACCATCATCATTATCAGTGTGTCATGTTCTTACCACCATCAGTATCAGTATGTCATGTTCTCACAACCATCAGTATCAGTATGTCATGTTCTTACCACCATCAGTATCAGTATGTCATGTTCTCACAACCATCAGTATCAGTATGTCATGTTCTTACCACCATCAGTATCAGTATTGTCATGTTCTCACCACCATCAGTATCAGTATGTCATGTTCTCACAACCATCAGTATGTCATGTTCTCACAACCATCAGTATGTCATGTTCTCACCATCATCAGTATCAGTGTGTCATGTTCTTACCACCATCAGTGTCAGTATGTCATGTTCTCACCACCATCAGTATCAGTATGTCATGTTCTCACCATCATCAGTATGTCATGTTCTTACCACCATCAGTATCAGTATGTCATGTTCTCACAACCATCAGTATTGTCATGTTCTTACCACCATCAGTATCAGTATGTCATGTTCTTACCACCATCAGTATCAGTATGTCATGTTCTCACAACCATCAGTATCAGTATGTCATGTTCTTACCACCATCAGTATGTCATGTTCTCACAACCATCAGTAACAGTATGTCATGTTCTCACCATCATCAGTATCAGTGTGTCATGTTCTTACCACCATCAGTATCAGTATGTCATGGTCTCACCACCATCAGTATCAGTATGTCATGTTCTCATCATCATCAGTATCAGTATGTCATGTTCTCACTACTATCAGTATCAGTATGTCATGTTCTTACCACCATCAGTATCAGTATGTCATGTTCTCACCACCATCAGTATCAGTATGTCATGTTCTGACCACCATCAGTATAAGTATGTCATGTTCTCACCACCATCAGTATCAGTATGTCATATTCTCACTACCATCAGTATCAGTATGTCATGGTCTCACCACCATCAGTATCACTATGTCATGTTCTCACCACCATCAGTATCAGTATGTCATGTTCTCACTACCATCAGTATCAGTATGTCATGTTCTCACCACCATCATTATCAGTGTCTCATGTTCTCACCACCATCAGTATCAGTATGTCATGTTCTCACCACCATCAGTATCAGTATGTCATGTTCTCACCACCATCAGTATCATTATGTCATGTTCTCAGCACTATCAGTATCAGTATGTCATGTTTTTACTATCATCAGTATGTCATGTTCTTACCACCATCAGTATCAGTATGTCATGTTCTTACCACCATCAGTATCAGTATGTCATGTTCTTACCACCATCAGTATCAGTGTGTCATGTTCTCACCACCATCAGTATCAGTATGTCATGTTCTCACCACCATCATTATCAGTATGTCATGTTCTTACCACCATCAGTATCAGTATGTCATGTTCTTACCACCATCAGTATGTCATGTTCTCACCACCATCAGTATCAGTATGTCATGTTCTCACCACCATCAGTATAAGTATGTCATGTTCTTACCACCATCAGTATGTCATGTTCTCACCACCATCAGTATCAGTATGTCATGTTCTCACCACCATCAGTATAAGTATGTCATGTTCTCACCACCATCAGTATCAGTATGTCATGTTCTCACCATCATCAGTATGTCATGTTCTTACCACCATCAGTATCAGTATGTCATGTTCTCACAACCATCAGTATTGTCATGTTCTTACCACCATCAGTATCAGTATGTCATGTTCTTACCACCATCAGTATCAGTATGTCATGTTCTCACAACCATCAGTATCAGTATGTCATGTTCTCACCACCATCAGTATCAGTATGTCATGTTCTCACCACCATCATTATCAGTATGTCATGTTCTTACCACCATCAGTATCAGTATGTCATGTTCTTACCACCATCAGTATGTCATGTTCTCACCACCATCAGTATCAGTATGTCATGTTCTCACCACCATCAGTATAAGTATGTCATGTTCTTACCACCATCAGTATGTCATGTTCTCACCACCATCAGTATCAGTATGTCATGTTCTCACCACCATCAGTATAAGTATGTCATGTTCTCACCACCATCAGTATCAGTATGTCATGTTCTCACCATCATCAGTATGTCATGTTCTTACCACCATCAGTATCAGTATGTCATGTTCTCACAACCATCAGTATTGTCATGTTCTTACCACCATCAGTATCAGTATGTCATGTTCTTACCACCATCAGTATCAGTATGTCATGTTCTCACAACCATCAGTATCAGTATGTCATGTTCTTACCACCATCAGTATGTCATGTTCTCACAACCATCAGTATCAGTATGTCATGTTCTCACCATCATCAGTATCAGTGTGTCATGTTCTTACAACCATCAGTATCAGTATGTCATGGTCTCACCACCATCAGTATCAGTATGTCATGATCTCATCATCATCAGTATCAGTATGTCATGTTCTCACTACTATCAGTATGTCATGTTCTTACCACCATCAGTATCAGTATGTCATGTTCTCACCACCATCAGTATCAGTATGTCATGTTCTGACCACCATCAGTATAAGTATGTCATGTTCTCACCACCATCAGTATCAGTATGTCATGTTCTCACTACCATCAGTATCAGTATGTCATGGTCTCACCACCATCAGTATCACTATGTCATATTCTCACCACCATCAGTATCAGTATGTCATGTTCTCACCACCATCAGTATCAGTATGTCATGTTCTCACCACCATCATTATCAGTGTCTCATGTTCTCACCACCATCAGTATCAGTATGTCATGTTCTCACCACCATCAGTATAAGTATGTCATGTTCTCACCACCATCAGTATAAGTATGTCATGTTCTCACCACCATCAGTATCAGTATGTCATGTTCTCACCACCATCAGTATCAGTATGTCATGTTCTCACCACCATCAGTATCAGTATGTCATGTTCTCACCACCATCAGTATCAGTATGTCATGTTCTCACCACCATCAGTATCAGTATGTCATGTTCTCACCACCATCAGTATCAGTATGTCATGTTCTCACCACCATCAGTATCAGTATATCATGTTCTCACCACCATCAGTATCAGTATGTCATGTCATGTTCTCAGCACTATCAGTATCAGTATGTCATGTTCTTACCACCATCAGTATTGTCATGTTCTTACCACCATCAGTATCAGTATGTCATGTTCTCACTACCATCAGTATCAGTATGTCATGTTATCACAACCATTAGTATTGTCATGTTCTTACCTCCATCAGTATCAGTATGTCATGTTCTCACCACCATCAGTATCAGTGTGTCATGTTCTCACCACCATCAGTATCAGTATGTCATGTTCTCACCACCATCAGTATCAGTATGTCAAGTTCTCACCACCATCAGTATCAGAATGTCAAGTTCTCACCACCATCAGTATGTCATGTTCTCACCACCATCAGTATCAGTATGTCATGTCATGTTCTCAGCACTATCAGTATCAGTATGTCATGTTCTCACAACCATCAGTATCAGTATGTCAAGTTCTCACCACCATCAGTATCAGTATGTCATGTTCTCACAACCATCAGTATCAGTATGTCATGTTCTCACAACCATCAGTATTGTCATGTTCTTACCTCCATCAGTATCAGTATGTCATGTTCTCACCACCATCAGTATCAGTGTGTCATGTTCTCACCACCATCAGTATCAGTATGTCATGTTCTCACCACCATCAGTATCAGTATGTCAAGTTCTCACCACCATCAGTATCAGTATGTCAAGTTCTCACCACCATCAGTATGTCATGTTCTCACCACCATCAGTATCAGTATGTCATGTCATGTTCTCAGCACTATCAGTATCAGTATGTCATGTTCTTACCACCATCAGTATTGTCATGTTCTTACCACCATCAGTATCAGTATGTCATGTTCTCACTACCATCAGCATCAGTATGTCATGTTCTCACAACCATCAGTATTGTCATGTTCTTACCACCATCAGTATCAGTATGTCATGTTCTTACCACCATCAGTATAATTATGTCATGTTCTCACCACCATCAGTATCAGTGTGTCATGTTCTCACCACCATCAGTATGTCATGTTCTCAGCACCATCAGTATGTCATGTTCTCAGCACCATCAGTATCAGTATGTCATGTTCTCACCACCATCAGTATCAGTATGTCATGTTCTCAGCACCATCAGTATGTCATGTTCTCAGCACCATCAGTATCAGTATGTCATGTTCTTACCTCCATCAGTATTAGTATCTCATGTTCTCAGCACCATCAGTATCAGTGTCATGTTCTCACCACCATCAGTATCAGTATGTCATGTTCTCACCACCATCAGTATAAGTATGTCATGATCTCACCACCATCAGTATCAGTATGTCATGTTCTCACCACCATCAGTATAAGTATGTCATGTTCTCACCACCATCAGTATGTCATGTTCTCACTACCATCAGAATCAGTATGTCATGTTCTCACAACCATCTGTATTTTCATGTTCTTACCACCATCAGTATCAGTATGTCATGTTCTTACCACCATCAGTATCAGTATTGTCATGTTCTCACCACCATCAGTATCAGTATGTCATGTTCTCACAACCATCAGTATGTCATGTTCTCACCATCATCAGTATCAGTGTGTCATGTTCTTACCACCATCAGTATCAGTATGTCATGTTCTCTCCACCATCAGTATGTCATGTTCTCACCATCTGTATTTTCATGTTCTTACCACCATCAGTATCAGTATGTCATGTTCTTACCACCATCAGTATCAGTATTGTCATGTTCTCACCACCATCAGTATCAGTATGTCATGTTCTCACAACCATCAGTATGTCATGTTCTCACCATCATCAGTATCAGTGTGTCATGTTCTTACCACCATCAGTATCAGTATGTCATGTTCTTACCACCATCAGTATCAGTATGTCATGTTCTTACCACCATCAGTATCAGTATTGTCATGTTCTCACCACCATCAGTATCAGTATGTCATGTTCTCACAACCATCATTATGTCATGTTCTCACCATCATCATTATCAGTGTGTCATGTTCTTACCACCATCAGTATCAGTATGTCATGTTCTCACAACCATCTGTATTTTCATGTTCTTACCACCATCAGTATCAGTATGTCATGTTCTTACCACCATCAGTATCAGTATTGTCATGTTCTCACCACCATCAGTATCAGTATGTCATGTTCTCACAACCATCAGTATGTCATGTTCTCACCATCATCAGTATCAGTGTGTCATGTTCTTACCACCATCAGTATCAGTATGTCATGTTCTCACCACCATCAGTATCAGTATGTCATGTTCTCACCATCATCAGTATGTCATGTTCTTACCACCATCAGTATCAGTATGTCATGTTCTCACAACCATCAGTATTGTCATGTTCTTACCACCATCAGTATCAGTATGTCATGTTCTTACCACCATCAGTATCAGTATGTCATGTTCTCACAACCATCAGTATCAGTATGTCATGTTCTTACCACCATCAGTATGTCATGTTCTCACAACCATCAGTATCAGTATGTCATGTTCTCACCATCATCAGTATCAGTGTGTCATGTTCTTACCACCATCAGTATCAGTATGTCATGGTCTCACCACCATCAGTATCAGTATGTCATGTTCTCATCATCATCAGTATCAGTATGTCATGTTCTCACTACTATCAGTATCAGTATGTCATGTTCTTACCACCATCAGTATCAGTATGTCATGTTCTCACCACCATCAGTATCAGTATGTCATGTTCTGACCACCATCAGTATAAGTATGTCATGTTCTCACCACCATCAGTATCAGTATGTCATATTCTCACTACCATCAGTATCAGTATGTCATGGTCTCACCACCATCAGTATCACTATGTCATGTTCTCACCTCCATCAGTATCAGTATGTCATGTTCTCACTACCATCAGTATCAGTATGTCATGTTCTCACCACCATCATTATCAGTGTCTCATGTTCTCACCACCATCAGTATCAGTATGTCATGTTCTCACCACCATCAGTATCAGTATGTCATGTTCTCACCACCATCAGTATCATTATGTCATGTTCTCAGCACTATCAGTATCAGTATGTCATGTTTTTACTATCATCAGTATCAGTATGTCATGTTCTTACCACCATCAGTATCAGTATGTCATGTTCTTACCACCATCAGTATCAGTATGTCATGTTCTTACCACCATCAGTATCAGTGTGTCATGTTCTCACCACCATCAGTATCAGTATGTCATGTTCTCACCACCATCATTATCAGTATGTCATGTTCTTACCACCATCAGTATCAGTATGTCATGTTCTTACCACCATCAGTATGTCATGTTCTCACCACCATCAGTATCAGTATGTCATGTTCTCACCACCATCAGTATAAGTATGTCATGTTCTTACCACCATCAGTATGTCATGTTCTCACCACCATCAGTATCAGTATGTCATGTTCTCACCACCATCAGTATAAGTATGTCATGTTCTCACCACCATCAGTATCAGTATGTCATGTTCTCACCATCATCAGTATGTCATGTTCTTACCACCATCAGTATCAGTATGTCATGTTCTCACAACCATCAGTATTGTCATGTTCTTACCACCATCAGTATCAGTATGTCATGTTCTTACCACCATCAGTATCAGTATGTCATGTTCTCACAACCATCAGTATCAGTATGTCATGTTCTTACCACCATCAGTATGTCATGTTCTCACAACCATCAGTATCAGTATGTCATGTTCTCACCATCATCAGTATCAGTGTGTCATGTTCTTACAACCATCAGTATCAGTATGTCATGGTCTCACCACCATCAGTATCAGTATGTCATGATCTCATCATCATCAGTATCAGTATGTCATGTTCTCACTACTATCAGTATCAGTATGTCATGTTCTTACCACCATCAGTATCAGTATGTCATGTTCTCACCACCATCAGTATCAGTATGTCATGTTCTGACCACCATCAGTATAAGTATGTCATGTTCTCACCACCATCAGTATCAGTATGTCATGTTCTCACTACCATCAGTATCAGTATGTCATGGTCTCACCACCATCAGTATCACTATGTCATATTCTCACCACCATCAGTATCAGTATGTTATGTTCTCACTACCATCAGTATCAGTATGTCATGTTCTCACCACCATCATTATCAGTGTCTCATGTTCTCACCACCATCAGTATCAGTATGTCATGTTCTCACCACCATCAGTATAAGTATGTCATGTTCTCACCACCATCAGTATAAGTATGTCATGTTCTCACCACCATCAGTATCAGTATGTCATGTTCTCACCACCATCAGTATCAGTATGTCATGTTCTCACCACCATCAGTATCAGTATGTCATGTTCTCACCACCATCAGTATCAGTATGTCATGTTCTCACCACCATCAGTATCAGTATGTCATGTTCTCACCACCATCAGTATCAGTATGTCATGTTCTCACCACCATCAGTATGTCATGTTCTCACCACTATCAGTATCAGTATGTCATGTTCTTACCACCATCAGTATTGTCATGTTCTTACCACCATCAGTATCAGTATGTCATGTTCTTACCACCATCAGTATTGTCATGTTCTTACCACCATCAGTATCAGTATGGCATGTTCTCACTACCATCAGTATCAGTATGTCATGTTCTCACAACCATCAGTATTGTCATGTTCTTACCTCCATCAGTATCAGTATGTCATGTTCTCACCACCATCAGTATCAGTGTGTCATGTTTTCACCACCATCAGTATCAGTATGTCATGTTCTCACCACCATCAGTATCAGTATGTCAAGTTCTCACCACTATCAGTATGTCATGTTCTCACCACCATCAGTATCAGTATGTCATGTTCTCAGCACTATCAGTATCAGTATGTCATGTTCTCACAACCATCAGTATTGTCATGTTCTTACCACCATCAGTATCAGTATGTCATGTTCTTACCACCATCAGTATAAGTATGTCATGTTCTCACCACCATCAGTATCAGTATGTCATGTTCTCAGCACCATCAGTATCAGTGTGTCATGTTCTCACCACCATCAGTATCAGTATGTCATGTTCTCACCACCATCAGTATCAGTATGTCATGTTCTCACCACCATCAGTATCAGTATGTCATGTTCTCACCACCATCAGTATCAGTATGTCATGTTCTCACCACCATCAGTATCAGTATGTCATGTTCTCACCACCATCAGTATCAGTATATCATGTTCTCACCACCATCAGTATCAGTATGTCATGTTCTCACCACCATCAGTATCAGTATGTCATGTTCTCACCACCATCAGTATCAGTATGTCATGTTCTCACCACCATCAGTATCAGTATGTCATGTTCTCACCACCATCAGTATCAGTATGTCATGTTCTCACCACCATCAGTATGTCATGTTCTCACCACTATCAGTATCAGTATGTCATGTTCTTACCACCATCAGTATTGTCATGTTCTTACCACCATCATTATCAGTATGTCATGTTCTTACCACCATCAGTATTGTCATGTTCTTACCACCATCAGTATCAGTATGTCATGTTCTCACTACCATCAGTATCAGTATGTCATGTTCTCACAACCATCAGTATTGTCATGTTCTTACCTCCATCAGTATCAGTATGTTATGTTCTCACCACCATCAGTATCAGTGTGTCATGTTCTCACCACCATCAGTATCAGTATCAGTATGTCATGTTCTCACCACCATCAGTATGTCAAGTTCTCACCGCCATCAGTATGTCATGTTCTCACCACCATCAGTATCAGTATGTCATGTTCTCAGCACTATCAGTATCAGTATGTCATGTTCTCACAACCATCAGTATTGTCATGTTCTTACCACCATCAGTATCAGTATGTCATGTTCTCACCACCATCAGTATCAGTATGTCATGTTCTCAGCACTATCAGTATCAGTATGTCATGTTCTCACAACCATCAGTATTGTCATGTTCTTACCACCATCAGTATCAGTATGTCATGTTCTTACCACCATCAGTATAAGTATGTCATGTTCTCACCACCATCAGTATCAGTATGTCATGTTCTCAGCACCATCAGTATCAGTGTGTCATGTTCTCACCACCATCAGTATGTCATGTTCTCAGCACCATCAGTATGTCATGTTCTCAGCACCATCAGTATCAGTATGTCATGTTCTCACCACCATCAGTATCAGTATGTCATGTTCTCAGCACCATCAGTATGTCATGTTCTCAGCACCATCAGTATCAGTATGTCATGTTCTCACTACCATCAGTATCAGTATGTCATGTTCTCACCACCATCAGTATGTCATGTTCTCACCACCATCAGTATGTCATGTTCTCACTACCATCAGTATGTCATGTTCTCACTACCATCAGTATCAGTATGTCATGTTCTCACTACCATCAGTATCAGTATGTCATGTTCTCACCACCATCAGTATGTCATGTTCTCACTACCATCAGTATCAGTATGTCATGGTCTCACCACCATCAGTATGTCATGTTCTCACTACCATCAGTATCAGTATGTCATGTTCTCACTACCATCAGTATCAGTATGTCATGTTCTCACCACCATCAGTATGTCATGTTCTCACTACCATCAGTATCAGTATGTCATGGTCTCACCACCATCAGTATCAGTATGTCATGGTCTCACCACCATCAGTATCAGTATGTCATGTTCTCACTACCATCAGTATCAGTATGTCATGGTCTCACCACCATCAGTATCAGTATGTCATGTTCTCACCACCATTAGTATGTCATGTTCTCACTACCATCAGTATCAGTATGTCATGGTCTCACCACCATCAGTATCAGTATGTCATGTTCTCACCACCATCAGTATCAGTATGTCATGTTCTTACCACCATCAGTATCAGTATGTCATGTTCTCACCACCATCAGTATGTCATGTTCTCACCACCATCAGTATGTCATGTTCTCACCACCATCAGTATGTCATGGTCTCACCACCATCAGTATCAGTATGTCATGGTCTCACCACCATCAGTATCAGTATGTCATGTTCTCACTACCATCAGTATCAGTATGTCATGTTCTCACCACCATCAGTATGTTATGTTCTCACCACCATCAGTATCAGTATGTCATGTTCTCACCACCATCAGTATCAGTATGTCATGTTCTCACCACCATCAGTATCAGTATGTCATGTTCTCACCACCATCAGTATGTCATGTTCTCCCCACCATCAGTATCAGTATGTCATGTTCTCACCACCATCAGTATCAGTATGTCATGTTCTCACCACCATCAGTATGTCATGTTCTCCCCACCATCAGTATCAGTATGTCATGTTCTCACGACCATCAGTATGTCATGTTCTCACTACCATCAGTATCAGTATGTCATGTTCTCACCACCATCAGTATGTCATGTTCTCATCACCATTAGTATAAGTATGTTATGTTCTTACCACCATCAGTATCAGTATGTCATGTTCTTACCACCATCAGTATAAGTATGTCATGTTCTTACCACCATCAGTATCAGTATGTCATGTTCTCACCACAATCAGTGTCAATATGTCATGTTCTCACCACCATCAGTGTCAGTATGTCATGTTCTCACCACCATCAGTATCAGTATGTCCTGTTCTTACCACCATCAGTATCAGTATGTCCTGTTCTTACCACCATCAGTATAAGTATGTCATGTTCTTACCACCATCAGTATCAGTATGTCATGTTCTCACCACCATCAGTATCAGTATGTCATGTTCTCAGCACCATCAGTATCAGTGTGTCATGTTCTCACCACCATCAGTATCAGTGTGTCATGTTCTCACCACCATCAGTATCAGTGTGTCATGTTCTCACCACCATCAGTATCAGTATGTCATGTTCTTACCACCATCAGTATCAGTATTGTCATGTTCTCACCACCATCAGTATCAGTATGTCATGTTCTCACAACCATCAGTATGTCATGTTCTCACCATCATCAGTATCAGTGTGTCATGTTCTTACCACCATCAGTATCAGTATGTCATGTTCTCACCACCATCAGTATCAGTATGTCATGTTCTCAGCACCATCAGTATCAGTGTGTCATGTTCTCACCACCATCAGTATCAGTGTGTCATGTTCTCACCACCATCAGTATCAGTATGTCATGTTCTTACCACCATCAGTATCAGTATTGTCATGTTCTTACCACCATCAGTATCAGTATGTCATGTTCTCACAACCATCAGTATGTCATGTTCTCACCACCATCAGTATCAGTGTGTCATGTTCTCACCACCATCAGTATCAGTATGTCATGTTCTTACCACCATCAGTATCAGTATTGTCATGTTCTCACCACCATCAGTATCAGTATGTCATGTTCTCACAACCATCAGTATGTCATGTTCTCACCATCATCACTATCAGTGTGTCATGTTCTTACCACCATCAGTATCAGTATGTCATGTTCTCACCACCATCAGTATCAGTGTGTCATGTTCTCACCACCATCAGTATCAGTGTGTCATGTTCTCACCACCATCAGTATGTCATGTTCTTACCACCATCAGTATCAGTATTGTCATGTTCTCACCACCATCAGTATCAGTATGTCATGTTCTCACAACCATCAGTATGTCATGTTCTCACCATCATCAGTATCAGTGTGTCATGTTCTTACCACCATCAGTATCAGTATGTCATGTTCTTACCACCATCAGTATCAGTATGTCATGTTCTTACCACCATCAGTATCAGTATTGTCATGTTCTCACCACCATCAGTATCAGTATGTCATGTTCGCACAACCATCAGTATGTCATGTTCTCACCATCATCAGTATCAGTGTGTCATGTTCTTACCACCATCAGTATCAGTATGTCATGTTCTCACCACCATCAGTATCAGTATGTCATGTTCTCACCATCATCAGTATGTCATGTTCTCACCATCATCAGTATCAGTGTGTCATGTTCTTACCACCATCAGTATCAGTATGTCATGTTCTCACAACCATCTGTATTTTCATGTTCTTACCACCATCAGTATCAGTATGTCATGTTCTTACCACCATCAGTATCAGTATTGTCATGTTCTCACCACCATCAGTATCAGTATGTCATGTTCTCACAACCATCAGTATGTCATGTTCTCACCATCATCAGTATCAGTGTGTCATGTTCTTACCACCATCAGTATCAGTATGTCATGTTCTCACCACCATCAGTATCAGTATGTCATGTTCTCACCATCATCAGTATGTCATGTTCTTACCACCATCAGTATCAGTATGTCATGTTCTCACAACCATCAGTATTGTCATGTTCTTACCACCATCAGTATCAGTATGTCATGTTCTTACCACCATCAGTATCAGTATGTCATGTTCTCACAACCATCAGTATCAGTATGTCATGTTCTTACCACCATCAGTATGTCATGTTCTCACAACCATCAGTATCAGTATGTCATGTTCTCACCATCATCAGTATCAGTGTGTCATGTTCTTACCACCATCAGTATCAGTATGTCATGGTCTCACCACCATCAGTATCAGTATGTCATGTTCTCACCACCATCAGTATGTCATGTTCTCACCACCATCAGTATGTCATGTTCTCACTACCATCAGTATCAGTATGTCATGTTCTCACTACCATCAGTATCAGTATGTCATGTTCTCACCACCATCAGTATGTCATGTTCTCACTACCATCAGTATCAGTATGTCATGGTCTCACCACCATCAGTATCAGTATGTCATGTTCTCACTACCATCAGTATCAGTATGTCATGTTCTCACTACCATCAGTATCAGTATGTCATGTTCTCACCACCATCAGTATGTCATGTTCTCACTACCATCAGTATCAGTATGTCATGGTCTCACCACCATCAGTATCAGTATGTCATGTTCTCACTACCATCAGTATCAGTATGTCATGGTCTCACCACCATCAGTGTCAGTATGTCATGTTCTCACCACCATCAGTATCAGTATGTCATGTTCTTACCACCATCAGTATCAGTATGTCATGTTCTTACCACCATCAGTATCAGTATGTCATGTTCTCACCACCATCAGTATGTCATGTTCTCACCACCATCAGTATGTCATGTTCTCACCACCATCAGTATGTCATGGTCTCACCACCATCAGTATCAGTATGTCATGGTCTCACCACCATCAGTATCAGTATGTCATGTTCTCACTACCATCAGTATCAGTATGTCATGTTCTCACCACCATCAGTATCAGTATGTTATGTTCTCACCACCATCAGTATCAGTATGTCATGTTCTCACCACCATCAGTATGTCATGTTCTCCCCACCATCAGTATCAGTATGTCATGTTCTCACGACCATCAGTATGTCATGTTCTCACTACCATCAGTATCAGTATGTCATGTTCTCACCACCATCAGTATCAGTATGTCATGTTCTCATCACCATTAGTATAAGTATGTTATGTTCTTACCACCATCAGTATCAGTATGTCATGTTCTTACCACCATCAGTATAAGTATGTCATGTTCTTACCACCATCAGTATCAGTATGTCATGTTCTCACCACCATCAGTGTCAGTATGTCATGTTCTCACCACCATCAGTGTCAGTATGTCATGTTCTTACCACCATCAGTATCAGTATGTCATGTTCTTACCACCATCAGTATAAGTATGTCATGTTCTTACCACCATCAGTATCAGTATGTCATGTTCTCACCACCATCAGTATCAGTATGTCATGTTCTCAGCACCATCAGTATCAGTGTGTCATGTTTTCACCACCATCAGTATCAGTGTGTCATGTTCTCACCACCATCAGTATCAGTATGTCATGTTCTCACCGCCATCAGTATCAGTATGTCATGTTCTCACCACCATCAGTATCAGTATGTCATGTTCTCACCACCATCAGTATCAGTATGTCATGTTCTTACCACCATCAGTATCAGTATGTCATGTTCTCACCACCATCAGTATCAGTATGTCATGTTCTCACCACCATCAGTATCAGTATGTCATGTTCTTACCACCATCAGAATAAGTATGTCATGTTCTTACCACCATCAGTATCAGTATGTCATGTTCTTACCACCATCAGAATAAGTATGTCATGTTCTTACCACCATCAGAATGTGTTGTGCACAAACTGCCTGGTGTTTACAAAATTAAGCGTTACTACAGGTCTGTGCATTCTGTAAAGAAATTGTACTAATGCATTATTTTTTTTTTATCTACCAATTACCTGGTACAAGTTCCTCATTCCGGCAGTCGTACAGCATCCCTAGGGAAAATGGGCGCCCTAGTGCCGGCATTTCTATGGCCGTGTTGCCTGCTGAAGGGTTCATGGTCTGTAATGAGTCACAAATGATAAATTCACAGTCCAAAGTAACTTAGCAAATAATATACCGGTATATACAGTAAATATATATATATATATATATATATATATATATATATATATATATATATATATATATATATATATGTATAAATCTTTTTTATCTTTTTATTAAGAGATATAAAAGAAATACAATCACATCCCTCATAAACATTCAAGGTGCACAAGTGATTTGCACTAAAATAGAAAGCAGTCTCAAGAGATGTACAAATCCCCAAAATAGAAATTGTTTCACATGTGGAGCCTTAACTATAGTTATGTTCTATTAAAAAACTGGTAGTAGCTTAAACGATTTGTGTTTGACAAGAAGCAATATGTAAAGATGGAATCAGATTCTGTCCTAACAAATAGCTCTGAGACTTATGAGGAGAAGAAAAGATCTATGTGAATCAGTTATAATAAAACAAACTGAACCTGATAACAATAAAATGTAGGAACAAGTAGGATTGGGAAATAAGGACTTTCTTTAGAACCAGAAAGCGCTGCCTTCACATCTGTATATAACTGAGCATAAGGAAAGAATTTGGACAACAAAAGCATAAACATGTCCGACTGTATAGAGAAAGATTATTCCTGAATATCAAATTGCTAAAACAGCTGCATTATGATTATTTCATAAGGAGAATAAAGTATTTAATAAATGCTCTAATATGCAACAGCCATAGTGACTCACATACTCAATATAGATTGCAGTTAAAGGGATAGGAAAGTAAAATTAAACTTGCATGATTCAGACAGATCATGTAATATAAAACACTTTTAAATTCACTTCTATTTTCAAATGTGCTTTGTTCTCTTGGCATCCCTTGTTAAAAGAAAACGCACATACCATACACTAGTGGGAGCTAGCTACTAATTGGTGCCTGCACACATTTGTCTCTTGTGATTGGCTAACTAGATGTGTTCAGCTAGCTGCCAGTAGTGCAATGCTATTCCTTCAGCAAAGGATAACAAGAGAAGGAAGCAAATTTGATACTATAAGTAACTTGGAAAGTTGTTTAAAATGTAATATTCTAAATCTAAATAATCTAAATCATGGAAGAAAGCTTTGGGGTTTTCCTGTTCCTTTAATACGAATCAGCCGCTGGTAAAAATAAAAAACTTGTTACTATTATTACGATAGATATACACAAAGAAAGTCCGGAGTGGCAGCAACTTAAAAACACAAAAGTTTATGTGAAATCGTCTTAAAACATTAACCCATAACAATACATGTGCCCTTCAGCTCTAGACAAAGCTTACGCGTTTCGGCAGTGGCGCCATACTCATATCTCTATGTCTCCTCTAGTGTTTGTGGGCTATTTAAAGATAAAAAACCATTTCACAAGCTGTGGGTCATTAATTAATTAATAAGTTAACTATACATTGTTCAATGTTACTTAACCCTTACGTGTTGCTGTTAATTCAAGAAGGCATAGTACATTGTAGTGGTACAGTCTGTATATAACTATTGCTCTAACTCTTAAGCTCAGGTAAACCCATTTTGGTCCATATCTCAGCTCCAAACTGGTGTGTACACATCTTATTTGCCATTCATCAAAATTCCAGTATGTATTAAGAATCAGAAAAACCAGTAGTATGTACAATGTATACAGAGGCAAGGATTACATGTGCCAATAATAATAATGCACCACCACCTAGGAGCCAATATATAAACTTGGGGGCCTATGTATCAAAGGTCTTGCGGACCTGATGCGACAGTGCGGATCAGGTCCGCAAGACTTTGCTGAATGCAGAGAGCAATACGCTCTCCGTATTCAGCATTGCACCAGCAACTCACAAGAGCTGCTGGTGCAACTCCGCCCCCCTGCAGACTTGCGGACAATGGGCCGCCAGCAGGGAGGTATCAATCAACCCGATCGGGTTCAATTGTGCTGATTCCTGTCCGCCTGCTCGGAGCAGGCAGATACGGTTATGGAGCAGCGGTCTTTAGACCGCTACTCCATAACTTGCATTTCTGGCAAGTCTGAAGACTCACCAGAAACACGAGCCCTCAAGCTCCATTCGGAGCTTGATAAATGGGCCTCATAGGCTCTATTGAAATCTAAACAGTCACGTTTTGATAAATACATCTTATTCTAATACCCTTGTTAAAAGATATTTTACTTTCACTTGGGCTATGAATTTGTGGTACATAATTTGATATGGCATTAAAGAATTTTAGATAACCCTGCCTAAGGACCTCGTCCCAAGGAACAGAGCTAGTTGGCTGGAAGACACCCACAAAGGAGAATGTGGTGCAAATCTGATGTCCTAGCATCAGCTGTGCTTGGGCTAAAACCAGTGGCTTGAATGGGAGTCGCCCTATAGGCCAAGAGGGCTAGGTACGGCTCAGATTGCTTCAAAATGAACTTTGTTGTTTCAACTGCCCTTACAGCCATTCAATTGGCCTGCGGGTAATGTGGACTCGACGTAGAATGGACAAAATCATATTCACTGCGTAAAGAAGTGAACTCTGTGGAAGCAAACTGCATTCCGTTATCACTCACTAACTCCATTGGTATGCCCCACCGGGCGAATAAGTTCTTGAGACGAGCAATAATGGCTTGACTTGTGATCTCATTCAAGGGTGCAATCTCCAAATACCTGGAATAGTAGTCAATCACGTCTAGGTACTTTTTCCTGTGCAATTTGCACAAATCAGCAGCTATTTTCTGCCACGGGCCTGCAGGCAGCAGAGTAGAAATCAAGGGCTCCCTTCTCTGAGTAGGCCGGCGTTTCTTATTTGCTCTAGCTTCCCTTACTAAATGGATTTGGATGCCAGAACTGAATCTACATACACTTTCACATCTGATTCAGTTGAAGATTCTTCAGCAGCAGCCAGCAGGAGCCTGGAAAGTGTATCTGCCACTACCAGTTGTTTCCCCGGCACATGCACTGCCTGAAGGTTGAACCTGAGCAGCCTCATCAGAAGTCTCTGGCATCTTAGGGGTGTTTTGACAATATCATAGGAGTTGATTAGAGGGACTAGCGGTTTATGGTCAGTCTCCAGACTAAATTTCTCTAAACCCACTAGGTAACTGTAACGGTACCAACAGGATACCAAGGGTTAACACCAGGGAACAATGTCCTGAACAGGGAATAAGCAATTCACAACCCAGCCAGTTTTTAGGTTTAAAACAGAATGACATTTATTAAAAGGCTATGCCTAGTATTTATGCAGGTCTGACCCCCCAGATGGGGGGGTTGAAAGAATGTTGTACATTAGATGGAGGGAACACGCCCTTGACATGATACAATAGATTTACCTTGCTTAAGCTGATAACAATTTAAACACAAGACACATTTGGCTTTTCTTATCACCTAAGCATCTGCTCTCTGAGGGTGATTAAAGAATGGACTGTTTATCACTAACTTTAATGACAGTGCACAATAGCTGAGGCTAAAGCTGAACACAGTTAACTCCTTCAGTACTGACAGAAGGGTCTGTCACATCTACATAGCACACAATACATTCTATAGACAACCTTTCTTACGTTATAGTCCAGAAGTGGCTAGGTTTGCCACAATGCTCCCCCAGAACCAAGCCGTCGTACACAGTCTGATCCCAACGGATCGGCTTGGGGATGTCCGGGGAAGTACTCACAGATCACTTTTCAAGTTCAGTTTGTCTGGACAACCCGTTGGCGTTACCGTTTTGTTTCCCTGAGCGATAATGGATTGTAAAGTCGAAGGGCTGCAGCGCCAAACTCCAGCGCAGCAGCCTGGCATTGTCCCCGACCACACGGTTCAGCCGCACCAACAGGTTGTGATCTGTGAGTAAGGAAAAAGGTTGTCCATACAGGTATGGCTGCAACTTTTTGAGGGCCCTGATTAAAATATAAAAGGTAACAGTGTTACGGTTACCCTTAGTCTCGCTGAGAGATGGACCGCTTAGTAGCCTGGATCCCTATTGCTAAAGAGGGGAGAAGCTGCTTTCCATAGTATTCTATATGAGTCTCGCAAATATAGAATAATCTCCCTTAGCTGCAGTACAGCTAGGATACCCTTCTGCCCACAAAAACGAGTCAACGCTGCGATTGAGGGTCAAACAAGAACTCAGGACTGGGATGCCCAGCCTGCTTTTTATTAAGGTTACATGCACACAGGGCACTCCCAGGGGGAGAGGGGGGGAAGCACAAAATCCCCCATCACACATTTAGATAGAGAGCACTGTCCTTTGACAGGCCACAATAGGATTACAGTACTTAAGATAACAAGTTTACAAGTTCACCTTATCAATTAGCAGTCTGGCTCCAGAGGTGATTAGACAATGGGATTTGTTATCACTAAACTTAGAGCTGAGGCCAGCAAACGTGTAATTAGACAATAGTTTCTAAAAGCTGAAAAAAAGAGTTAACTCTTTATGAAATGATACTTGTTACGGTTTTCTTGGAGCCCTTCTTAGGCGCTGGCTTGCTGGTTCAGGCATTGCTGCTGGGAAATAAGCTCTTCACAAAAAAAATAACTAATGCTTCTGTAACAGTGCTCCCTTTCTGTGTAACACTCTGGCAGACACGGTCTGACCCCTTTTCGGGGCAGACTAAGGCTGTCCAGACCGCTGGTTATGCGGGGCTGAGGTCGGTTTGTCTGGACAACCCGTCGGCGTTGCCATTCTGTTTCCCCGGTCTGTAAGTAATGGTGAAATTGAAGGGTTGCAACGATAAGCTCCAACGTAATAGCCTGCCGTTATCTCCAGAGACCCGGTTCAGCCACACCAACGGGTTATGGTCGGTGACCAGAGTGAACTCCTGACCATATAAATAGGGAGTCAATTTCTTTAATGCCCACACCAAAGCCAAACACTCCTTTTCGACCGCTGCATAGCTGACTTCGCGGGGCAGGAGCTTCCGGCTGATGTAGGCAACTGGATGCTCCCCTCCATCTTCGCCTACTTGGCTGAGGACGGCTCCCAGCCCGAACATGGAAGCATCTGTATGGACGATAAAACGTTTGTTAAGGGCTGGGGCCGCCAAGACAGGAGCGTTAATTAGAGCATTTTTGAGAGCCTGGAAAGCCGTTTCACAGTGGGGAGACCACAGGACCTGTCGAGGTAAGTTCTTCTTGGTCAAGTCAGTCAGGGGTTTGGCAAGTGTGCTGTAGTCTGGTACGAACCGTCTATAGTACCCTGCCGTGCCCAGGAAGGCTAGGACCTGAGTCTTAGTGATGGGGGTGGGCCAATTGGCGACAGCTTCTATTTTGGCCGGCTCTGGTCGCTGCTTTCCACACCCCACCCGGTGACCCAGGTACTGTACCTTGGCCATCCCAAAGTGGCATTTTTCTGGCTTCAGAGTCAGGCCAGCAGCCCGGATCTGATCCAGAACCATTCCCACATGAGCTAAGTAGTCCTCCCAGGACTCACTGTGGATCGCTATGTCGTCCAGGTAGGCACAAGCAAAACTCTGGAACCCATCCAGGAGCCTATCCACCAAGCGCTGGAATGTAGCTGGGGCATTCTTCATCCCAAACGGCATTACCCTAAACTGATATAAGCCGAATGGGGTGACGAATGCCGACTTGGGGATAGCCTCCGGGGCCAGGGGAATCTGCCAGTAACCTTTGCAGAGGTCAATAGTGGTCAGGTAATTTCCCCTGGCTATACGATCGAGTAGCTCGTCTACCCTGGGCATAGGGTAAGCGTCCGTCACGGTATTTTCATTGAGCCTCCGATAGTCTACGCAGAACCGGGTGGTCCCATCTTTCTTGGGCACCAAGACAACTGGGGAGGCCCAGGGACTATCGGAGGGCTCAATTACCCTGAGCTGGAGCATCTCATCGATCTCCTTCTTCATTCCTGTCCTAACTGCTTCGGGGATTCGGTACGGAGCCTGGCGCAAGGGAGCTTGTCCCGGAGTATCTACCTGGTGGGTGGTTAAAGTAGTGTACCCTGGCTTCGGGGAGAAGGTGAGGTGTTTGGACTGGAGGAGTTGGTTGAGCTGCTCCCTTTCAGTGGGGCTAAGTCGGTCCCCTATCTGAACCTGCGCCACTATACCTGTGGGGAGGCTCTTTTCTAATAGGTCTGGAATGGGTAAACTGTCGGGGTCTTCCTGAGGGGAACAACATACGGCCGTCACGTTCTCTGGTCGCTCAAAATATTCCTTGAGCATGTTTACATGGAATGTCTTTCTAAGATTGTTGTTGTGGCAGCTAGCTATCACATAAGTGGTGTCTCCCCTTTTCTCTACGATCTGGTAGGGACCCTGCCAGGATGCCTGCAATTTGTCTGTCTTCACCGGCTTAAGTACTAACACCTTTTGTCCTATGGTGAAGATTCTCTTTCGGGCCCCCCGATCGTACCATACTTTCTGTCTTCTCTGGGCCAACTGGAGATTAGCCCGCACGGATTTGGCTAATTGCTCCATTCGGTCCCTGAGTTCCAGCACGTATGGCACAATGGGGACACCGTCAGCCTCCATCTCTCCCTCCCAGTGCTCCCGGATCAGGTTTAGGGGTCCCCGTACCTTTCTTCCGTAGAGCAACTCGAAGGGAGAGAACCCTGTCGTTTCCTGGGGCACCTCCCGATAAGCAAATAGGTGCGGCAGGAAGCGTTCCCAGTCTCGGTATTCCTGAGTGAACGTCTTGAGCATTTGCTTGAGGGTCCCATTGAACCTCTCACACAGCCCGTTCGTCTGGGGGTGGTATGGGGAGCTCAGGAGGGACTTAATTTTGCAAACCTGCCAGAGTTGTTGGGTCAATTCAGCCGTAAATTGGGTGCCTCGGTCGGATAGGATTTCTTTTGGAAATCCTACCCGGGAGAACACCTGTACTAGTGCATTCGCTACCGTATCCGCTTGTATGTTGGATAGGGCGACAGCCTCTGGGTACCTGGTAGCATAGTCCACTACGGTAAGAATGTATCGCTTACCGGAGGGACTAGGGGTAGCCAGTGGTCCCACTAGGTCAATAGCAACCCGGCTGAAGGGTTCCTCTACAATGGGCATATTTACTAGCTGGGCTTTAGGGTGATCGCCTCGCCTTCCTACTCGTTGACACACATCGCAGGTGTTACAGTAAGTTCTAACGTCAGCGTGCACCCCTGGCCAAAAGAACGTGTGAGTAATGCGGTGTAGGGTACGGGTAACGGCTAGGTGGCCTGCTAAGGGGATGTCGTGGCCTATTTTGAGGATTTCTTGACGGTATTTGTGGGGCACTACCAGCTGTCGCCTACGCTGTCCCCTTTTCTCTGTCCAGCGGTATAGTTTCCCTTTTTCCCATAAGAATGTTTCGTTATCTGCCCCGCCCCCTCCGGTCTCTGCTCGTTCCCGGTACTTTTGTAAGGTCGGGTCAGTCTTAGACTCTGCCTCGAAAGCATCTGGGGTGTCCCAGGGTATGGGGCCTAACCTGTCAGGCAAGGTCGGGGTAGGTCTTACCTGTGTCTCCCACACTGGTGAGAGCTCTCGCTCCGTCCGGGCTTGGGCCCGTGTAGTCACTGGGTCCGCCTCGTTGTTGCATACTGGAGCATAGGCAGAAGTCATGGGGCCCAAATCGTTGCCCAGTAGTACTTCGGCAGGTAAATTATCCATTAGGCCCACGTTCACAGCCCCCTTTCCCGCTCCCCAATCAAGATGCACTTTAGCTGTTGGAATTTTGTACACATCCCCCCCCGCCACTCTAACGGCCACAGTCTGTCCGGATCGCTTGTGCTCTGGCACCAAATGACTCTGTACCAGCGTGATAGTAGCCCCTGTGTCTCGCAATCCCTCGGTAGATCGCCCCTCGAGCCATACCCTCTGCAGATGGTGCTGGCGGTTATCTGAGGCAGCATATACAGGGTCTGCCTCGTGAAGTGGCCCCACATATCCCTCCATAGGGGCCTCTTGGTTAACACAGAGGGCCCGGGCCGGACGATAGGACCCAGAGGGGTAATTGTAATTCCTGGGTGTCTGGTGCGTATTAAGGGGGCAGCTAGCCATGAAATGCCCTGGTTGCTTGCATCGGTGGCAAGTCGGTCTGGGACGCTCAGAGCTGTTATTGGGTGGTCCTGAGTGTCGGACGGGCCCTGTGGGCACCGGGGCTCGGAATTCAGCACGAGGGGGTGCACGGTAAACCTCTCTGGGTTCGACCCGTGCTGGAGCTCGGTAGTTCATGGGTTCGTGAAGACGGGAGTCATAATGTTCATCGGCCAATTTGGCTGCTTCTTCTAAGGTAGAAGGCCGCCTGTCTCGCAGCCATTCCTTCCCTTGCTGTTCCATGCCATTATAAAAATGTTCTAAGAGAAACAATTGTAAAATTTCCTCCCCAGTCACCGCTTTACTTCCGCTCAGCCAGTGATTTGCCGCTCTCCGCATTCGGTGCGCCCATTCCATATGGGTATCGTTAGGCTTCTTTTCCGTGCCCCGAAACTGTCGACGATACGTGTCCGGAGTTACAGCGTACCGTCGCAACAGTGTCTCCTTAACTAGCTCATACTGTGTCACTTCCTCAGCACCCAGAGTACGAAAGGCTTCCAGGGCTCGCCCGGATAGTTTCCCAGACAATATCGTGGGCCACTCTCTGTTGGGAATCTGGTGCAGGGCACATTGCCTTTCGAAGTCCGCCAAATATTCATCAATCCCTGTCTCGCTCTCTAGGAAGGGTCGAAATGCCGCATAGGGTATCTTGGGCCTCCCAGCATTTTCGACAGGGATGATTACCTGCGGGGCTTCAGCATTACGGTGTGCGTTCGCTAGGTTGAGTTCGTGGGCTCGAGTCTCTCGTATATCCTCGTCCGCCTCCGCCATCAACTGCTGTACCAATTCCATGGAGGGTTTCGGCCCGTATAATGAGAGCCTTTCCCGAACAATCCTGGTTTTTTCGTCACTAATCGTGGTCGGTGTTTCCGCCATTGTGAAGCTCTGATTCAGTTCGGTCAATTCTGCGATCAGCTCTCTCCTCGGCCGGTTGCTGGCGTACCCCCCTCTGCTTTCAAGTAAATCCTTTAGGGTTGTACGCTTCAATTTTTCGTAAGCGCTCTCCATCCGTTCTGTACCTCTCCTAGGAAATCCAGGAAAATCCCGCCGCTGCCGCCAAATGTTACGGTTACCCTTAGTCTCGCTGAGAGATGGACCGCTTAGTAGCCTGGATCCCTATTGCTAAAGAGGGGAGAAGCTGCTTTCCATAGTATTCTATATGAGTCTCGCAAATATAGAATAATCTCCCTTAGCTGCAGTACAGCTAGGATACCCTTCTGCCCACAAAAACGAGTCAACGCTGCGATTGAGGGTCAAACAAGAACTCAGGACTGGGATGCCCAGCCTGCTTTTTATTAAGGTTACATGCACACAGGGCACTCCCAGGGGGAGAGGGGGGGAAGCACAAAATCCCCCATCACACATTTAGATAGAGAGCACTGTCCTTTGACAGGCCACAATAGGATTACAGTACTTAAGATAACAAGTTTACAAGTTCATCTTATCAATTAGCAGTCTGGCTCCAGAGGTGATTAGACAATGGGATTTGTTATCACTAAACTTAGAGCTGAGGCCAGCAAACGTGTAATTAGACAATAGTTTCTAAAAGCTGAAAAAAAAGAGTTAACTCTTTATGAAATGATACTTGTTACGGTTTTCTTGGAGCCCTTCTTAGGCGCTGGCTTGCTGGTTCAGGCATTGCTGTTGGGAAATAAGCTCTTCACAACAAAATAACTAATGCTTCTGTAACAAACAGCAACTTGTAAGTAAACCAAACTAGGTTGTAGCTTCTCAAATAGGGCTTCAGCTACCGTCTCTGCATGGATGTTGGAGAGAGCAATGGCCTCGGGGTACCTAGTGGCGTAGTCCACCACGGTTAAAATGTACCTCTTCCCGAAGGGACTGGGCTTGGGTAGTCACAGGGTTAACATCAGCGGGACCCATGGGAGCATAGGCAGAAACAAGGGGGGCCAAGTCATTTCCAAGGAGAACATCAGCAGGTAAGTCCTTCTTGACCCCCACATTCACAGGTCTAGAGCCCACTCCCCAATCCAAATGTACCCTGGCAACAGGTAGGCGGAACACAGTGCCCCCTGCTACCCTCACAGCCACAGTGTCTCCAGTGTGCTGTTTCTCTTGAAGCAAGGTCATGGTAGCACCAGTATCCCGTAGACCACTGACCTCCTTCCCATTCACTTTAACCCGTTGCCGGTTATTCCGGTGGGCAGCTTGCACGGGGTCTGCTTCATGTAGGCTGCCCCAGCATTCAGGATTATGTGGGATTCCGCCGGCGGGTCTTCTCCAGGACGGTGCTTGATTCGCTGCGTTTAGGGGACACTCTGGTATTTTGTGCCCTAGTTGCTTGCATCCAAAGCACCGAATAGGTTGTGAGTAGCCCCGCGTATTGAACCGGGCTCTCTGAGGGTAGTTCGTGGCCGGAGGCCGTGTGGTATAGCGGTGCGCCGGGGGCTGGTAACTGGCAGCTGCTGGGGTGACTGGGGGTCTGTACTCCACTCTAGCAGTGGGCAATCGGTATACCGTTCCCCCTGCCCCTCGTACTGCCACGGATCCGCCAGTGTGTGCTGTATCCGGCACCAAATGGGGAGCTATCAGGGTTAAAGTAGCCCCCGAATCCCGAAGTCCCTGGACCTCCTTCCCCTCTACGGTCACCAGCTGGCGGTGATGTTGCCGGTTATCGGTGGCCTGGACCGACATCACTTCATGCAGTATTCCCAGGGGTTCCTCGGCTTGGGTGCTCAACACCTCATGAGCGGCTGGCTCCGTTTGGTAATGGTGAGCAGCCGCCCTTGGGGCCAGGTTCTGTCTGACCTGGTTCCAAGCTTGTCTGCTCCGATTTTGGGTGCACTCACGTGCCATATGTCCCCACTGCTTGCAGGTGTGGCATTGTATATTCGCCCGTCCGTTGTATCGTGAAGGGGGTGGTGGATTCCCTGGGGCTGGGCGAAAAGGTGCCGCTGTGGGGTTGTTAGGCTGTAGTCCATGGTGCCTCCTGGCATCAAAATGCTGGTCTGCTAATCTGGCTGCTTCGGTTAAGGTGAGGGGTTTTCGATCTCTCACCCATTCTTGGGCTTCTGGGGACAAGCCGTTAAAGAATTGCTCCAACAGCATCAGTTGTCGCAATTCTTCCATGGTGGTAGCTTGGCTGGCCTGTATCCACCCTTGAGATGCTTGATCCAGCTTGTGGGCCCACTCTGCATGTGAATCTCTTTCTGGCTTGCGCAGGCCTCTAAACTTGCGCCAGTATGCCTCTGAGGTAATGGCATATCTTTCCAAGATCGCTCTTTTCACTTTAGCGTAATCCTTGCTGTCCTCCCTGGGTACAGCGCGATACACTTCCGTTGCTCTACCGGCTAGCTTGCCTGCTAGCACCGGCACCCATACGGACTGCTCCAAATCATGTAACTCGCACAGTCTCTCAAAATCCTGTAAATACCCATCGATCTCATCCTTCTCCTCACAAAACATTTTAAATGCATGGTATGGGATTTTGGGTCTTACTGGGTTGCTGAGTGCGTCCAAAATGGATTCTGCTCGGGAGGATGTATTCCGTGGACTGTGTGCCATCACGTACTCTTGCACATCTGCCATTACCACGGATAGCATATCCCGTGGTACAGGTTGGGGTAAAAATTCCAGCCTGGTCCTCATTTCCCTCTGGTATAGGGTCTCCTCCATGGCTGCTGGAGGCGTAGCACTGCGAGCTCTGTCTCCCTCCATCAGCTCGGCAATTAATATTGCCTTGGGTTTGCTGCTGCCTATCTTTCCCCTGGCTTCTAGCAGTTCCTTTAACGTTTGTCTCTTTAGCTTAGAATAATCCATCTCCATTCACTTCGGTCCCTGGCACTCCTTCCATCTTAGTCAGTATTGTAGTAATCCCCCTCTTCCTGAGGTTACTGGCTTGTGTAGTTGCTCTTCTGGGCGATACGGTTCATTCCGTCGCTTGCCACCAATTGTATCGGTACCAACAGGATACCAAGGGTTAACACCAGGGAACAATGTCCTGAACAGGGAATAAGCAATTCACAACCCAGCCAGTTTTCAGGTTTAAAACAGAATGACATTTATTAAAAGGCTATGCCTAGTATTTATGCAGGTCTGACCCCCCAGATGGGGGGGTTGAAAGAATGTTGTACATTAGATGGAGGGAACACGCCCTTGACATGATACAATAGATTTACCTTGCTTAAGCTGATAACAATTTAAACACAAGACACATTTGGCTTTTCTTATCACCTAAGCATCTGCTCTCTGAGGGTGATTAAACAATGGACTGTTTATCACTAACTTTAATGACAGTGCACAATAGCTGAGGCTAAAGCTGAACACAGTTAACTCCTTCAGTACTGACAGAAGGGTCTGTCACATCTACATAGCACACAATACATTCTATAGACAGCCTTTCTTACGTTATAGTCCAGAAGTGGCTAGGTTTGCCACAGTAACGCTGGAAGTGCTCACAGGCCCAAACTGCAGCCAGGCACTCTCTCAATTTGGGCGTATTTTGACTCAGCAGCCGTCAGTGTACGGGAAAAATAGGAGATGGTCTGTAGTTTGTTCTCATTCAACTGCTCGCATCAGCACTAACCACAGTCTTTTTTGAAGGGTCGTAGAACCCCAACACTGGGGCAGACCCCAGCAGGGACTTGACCTGCACAAAAGATTCTTCCTGTGAAGGTCCCCAGACCCAGGCAACATCTTTCTTTAGCAACTTTGTGATAGGGTGTAGTATTGTGGATAAATCTGGAAGGAACCTGCCCACATAATTCACAAGGCCCAATATTTGTCTCAGCTCATAAACATCAGAATGACTTTTCATCTGTTCAATAGCAAGGATTGTGTGCTTGATGCCATCCCCATTGATATGTCCAAAGTAACATAACTCAGCCTTCCTAAAATGGAATTTCTCCTTATTTAATTTCAGCTCAGACTCTAATGGTCTGCAGCACACAGCTCAATTGCTGATCATGTTCTTCCAATGTAGACCCATACACCAAAATGTCATCCATGACAACTGCTGTGCCCTCGTGGTCAATTAGGAGAAAACTCATCTCTCTTTGAAAGATTACAGGAGCAGAGACTATCCCAAAGGGGTGGAAGAGGAGTCTGCAGAAGCAAAAACGACCTACCGGTGTAATGAAGGTAGTCAGTTTGCGGCACTTTGGATCTAGAGGTATCTGCCCGAAGCTGCTGGAAGCATCCATTGTAGAGAAGAACTTTGCCCCAGCCAATTTCGGAACTATGTCTTCAAGTGTCGGCAGCACATCTCTCTCTCTCTTTACCGCCTCATTCAGCCTTTTCAAGTCTACGCAGGTACAATGGGGCACGCCAGTCAGTTGCTTCAACAACCTCTTCAATAACTCCCATATTCTTCATGCGCAGAAGTTCCTTCTCCACTTAAGGCATGAGCGGGAACGGAATTCTACGAGGAGTTGTAATGCTGTATGGGACTGCGTCACCTTTAAGTGATATTCAGACTGGGTTGCAATTCAGTAGGCCCAATTCACCAAACATGTCTTCTGAAATCTCATTCACTCTGGCGACCAGGCCCAAACCACAGGCTGATTTTCTGCTCAATAGGTTGTTAACACACTGACCTCTAATCACATTTACCCACATGGTGAATTTCCTCTGCTTGTACTCGCAGTTGGCAAGAAATTTCCCAGCACAATCAATGCAGCCACCATGACTATGAACTTTTGTTGTAACTTTCGCCAGCTGAGGCAGTTTTATGAATGCTGCAAGGGACATAACAGTGATATCTGCTCCTGTGTTAATCTTAAAGGCAACTTTGACTCCCATTACATTAAGAGTAAAACGCAAATCTTCATCTGAACCAGACCATTCAACAACAGACCCAACAAAGGACACTTCTAGACCCTTCTGGTCACTATCCACCTGCATCTCTTTAATGTATTCAGTTATACACTCCACTTCAAAATGGCCCATTTGGTTAAATTTTCTACATCTTTTGTCTTTAGCAGGGCATACAACACTCTGATCATGGGTACGGTTACACCACGTGCAGCAAGCATGCTGCGCCCATTCACTTCTGGACCTATCTGTTGCCCTCGGTCTACCGCTCACACTGTGCCTTTCACTAGCAGCTCTCCTGAACTGCTGCACTTCATCCACAATACTCTCAGACCTCAGATCAGGACTTTGCTTTTTCACCAGTTCACTCTGGCAGGCCATCCTAAGAGCTCCATCCAATGTTAAATCAGCCGCCAACTGTAGCTTCAGTCAGACTACAGCATTTGCAATCCCTATTACTATTCTGTCTCTGATTTGCTCCTCTTTAGCAACACCAAACTCACAGAATTCAGCTAGTTCATACAGGCTGCGCACAAATGACTCCACCGATTCTTCCACATGCTGAGCACATTTGTGAAAACAGGCCCTCTCATGAATCACATTTCTTTTGGGCACAAAGTGAGCACTGAGTTTGTTCATAACTATTTCAAAGTCAAATTCTTCCCCTTCTTGGAAAATAAAGGCATTGAACACTGGCTCCAGATCTTTCCCCATAGGGTATAAAAGAGAATTAACTTGTACTTCACCACTCTCCTTGTCCAGCTTGGAAGCAATCCTGAAGCGTTGAAACTGCCGACTCCATGTGGGCCAAGCTGCAGGCTGAGAAAAATCAAAAGGCTCAGGTGGGGTAAACTTCGACATCGTCAATAATCAGGAAACAGAAGCACAGGCAAGTACTTCTGACACCATGTCATGAGATGCAGGACACAGCATAGAAGGTACAACGCTATTTTATTGCAGAGCATAGAAGTAAACTTGTACAACACATATAACTTGGTAACTGCGACATAGACAATAATGGCCCTAAACCACACCCCATCCAGTGACGTCACTTCCCACTCTCATCAGATACATTTTTTTTTTAAAGAGCTTTATTGAGAAAATAAACAAATAACATACAAAAAAAATCACCAGTTTAGCAGACAGTGGTACAGTATTGTAAAATCTCTACAAAAAAGGTATACAACAGGTTGAAAGACCCTTAAACATTAGGATCTAGGCGTACATGTTAGAGGGTGAATAGCATCATCTGCCAAGAATGTAATACTCAATTAGCTCTATGTTTATATTTTCTATAGTTTTTCCATAACTTGTACTATATCTTACAACCAAAGACATGATGTAATGATGACAAAAATACACATGAACATATCGGGTCCATATTAGTTATAGTAAGAACAACAACACACCCTAGTGTACTGCCGAGCTAAGGAACTCCAGCACCCGCATTCCTTCAGACTTTACCCAGACATGAAAATAGTCAGGAACCGGATAAGTTGGAATAAAAGATAGAGAAGGGAGGGGGAAAAGAGGGGGGGGGGGGGAGAGGAGAAGAAGAAAGAGGAAGAGAAAAACCAAACAAAAAGAAAACCCTCTGTTAACATCCCAGCACGGTACACAGAAGCCACAATCCTACAGCTTACCCTTCTGGGTGAGCTCCCTCCCACATCTGCAGTAACATCTCATAAACATCCAATTTTGAGATCTTAGCATAGTGATATTTTTCAAGAATCAGGATATTTTGTACATTTTGTCTCCAATCCGCTAGTGTGGGGATCTGAGCTGTTTTCCAGCGGAGAGGTATTAGATTTTTAGCCCCTGTCAACATTAGCATTAGAAGGGTCTTTTTCAGTGGATTCTTTACTTTGTTAGGGAAATTAAATAGTAGGGTTTCCGGCGTTCTTGGGATTTCTAATTCTAATAGCCTCTGAATCTCCCCCCATATGGAGGTCCAAAAACCCTCCAAGAGTGGGCAATCCCACAAAATATGTAATATCGTGCCTGTCTCACCACAACCTCTCCAGCATTTATCATAAACTCTAGGGTAGATTGTCTTGAGTCTAGATTTGTAATGTGACTCCTGCATGCGAGCGGAGACTGACAAGGTCTTAACGGCACGGAAAATCCGTTGCCATTCCTCTCTCGAAAACTCTGTTCCTAGTTCCTTATGCCACATTCTGGTGTAATTTGGAAGGGGACTATCTCCAGGGTGAAGGAGGAGAATGTAAATGATGGAGACCAGGTGCCTGGATGTTGTTTGTTTTGTACACAGTGTATCAAATGGTGTAGGGTCCCTTACTAGTTGTGATCTGTATTTGTGAGTGTTGATATAATGCCCTATTTGTAAATAAATAAACCATGGTACTGGAAAATCTGGATGATCCATCAAGATCTCTTCTCTCGTCTTTAATCTCCCTACCATCATAAAATTGGCCACATGGTTACAAAAGAGTTTAGTCTGTTCTGGGGTCAGTCTGGCCTGCAGAGGCAGATCAGGGTTCCCATATATTGGTGTCAGGGGAGAATACAAAGTGGATATATAAGAGTTAACTCGTAACGTACCATCCCACAAATTAAATAATTCCTCCAGCAGGGGGAAGTTTTGTACATGAGGTGGTCTATGTTTGTTGCTTGCCCACAGGAGGGACGCCAATTCGTTTACCCATACGATATATCTGTCTACTGTAATCCAGTCTTTCTGTGGGTTTCCCTGACACCATTCAACCACTCTCTGCAAGATCACCACCTTTCTGTACAACCTAAAGTCCGGAAGACCTAAGCCTCCAGCATCTCTCGGTAGAAACATTGTCGCTCTGTTGATTCTAGGCCTAACTCGTTGCCAGATATATTCCTCAACTAAGCTTTGAAATGTAGTGAGGAAAGTATGAGAAAGCGGAATAGGTAATGTTTGAAACAAATATAATAATCTGGAAGCACGTTCATTTTCCCCACACTTATTCTCCCCAACCAGGAAATTGTTTTGTGTTTCCACGACGAAAGATCAGCAGCAACCTCACGTCTGTCACGTCTGAGTGCCACATAATTTGCCTCAAATAAATCAGTCATGGGGATCGTCAGGTTGACTCCAAGGTATTTTAACTTTTTATCATTTATCTGAAATGGGCTGTGTTCCTGTAACCAATTTCTAACAGATGGGGCCAAGTTCACCCCCAATACCTCCAATTTAGATGCGTTTAGTAGAAAGTTGGAGACCTCTCCGTATCTAGTGAATTCTTGTAGCAAACCAGGAACAGAAGTCTCCAGTTCCCTCAAACTATTTGCTAAGACTTTAGCCAAAATTTTTACATCAGTATTTAACAATGAAATTGGCCTGTAGCTTTGCGTTTTATCCGGCGGCTTACCCGGTTTAGGGATCACTGTTATATATGCCGTCAACATAGAAGGCGGCAGTGCCTCCGTGTCGGGCAAGGAGTTGAACAAGGTTTGTAGATGTGGCATCAGTAAAAGTTTTATAGTTTTTAGCACCTAGCCCATCAGGGCCAGGGCATTTCCCGTTTGGTAGGCTCTTCAGAGCATCTTTTATTTACTCCTGGGTCAGAGGAGTTTCCAGGAAGTCCACTGCTTCCGTGTCCAGGGTTTGTAAATGTGTATCCCTGAGGTATTCCAGTGCCAAACAGCGCTGGGAGGGCACATCCAAAGGCTGGGCCCCCAGCGAGGGATTAAGATTGTAAAGGCCACTATAATAAGAGCGAAATATCTCTGCAATGCCAGAACTGTCTTTATGGGTCTTATTATTGTTATCTTTCATAGAGTACACATATGCTTTAAGTTGGGTTCTCTTAAGAGTCCTTGCTAATAGTTTCCCGGCTTTGTCCCCACCCTCATAGTACTTTTGATTGAGCCAGATCACTATTTTGTGATTCTCGTCTTGGAGGAGCTGTCTAAAGGCTAGTCTTGCCTGCTTTAGTTTAGCTTCAGCGTCATTACACAGGGGATTCTTTTTATGTTGCTCTTCCAGCGTCATAATCACAGTCAGTAACTGATTGTATTTTTCTCTTTTTTGTTTCTGCAATCTGGCTTTGTGTTTAATAAGATGGCCTTTGATGACACTATTATGTGCCTCCCATACAGTGGTCAGGGGTATGTCGTCTGTCAGGTTTAATTCAAAGTATTCTAGCATGTGAGAGGAGATATCCTCTCCAACACCAGGACTGCCCAAAAGGGCATCATCTAACCGCCAGGTAAAGGAGGTTGCAGGCGTATCAGGCCACAACATCTCAAATGAGACCGGTGCATGGTCCGACCATGTAATTGGTGCTTTGTCGCTACGCTGAACATACTCAATTCCTTGAGAGTTTGTAAAGAAGTAGTCTATGCAGGAATATTTCCTATGTGGACTGGAATAAAATGTAAACTCTGTCTCTGTGGGGTGTAGTGTGCGCCAGATATCATGTAGCCGATGACTCCTAAGTATCACACTAATATGTTTCAGTATATGGTGTGGCACGCTTGAAAGGCCATTGGAAGTATCTTGTTTTGGATTTAGAGGAAAATTTAAATCCCCTCCCACATCATAACTCCTTTGGAGTGCTCAAACAATCTACTCGAGAGACTCTTGAAAAAAATATGCTGTGCAACATTCGGAGCATATACATTAATCAGTGTTACCTGAATACCATGTAATAGGCCTACCACAATAATGAACCGCCCTTCTCTATCTCTCACAATATCCTGCGTTTGAAACGGTACCTTATGATGTATCAAAATACCTACTCCATTTTGTTTGCGGGGGCCAGAAGAAAAAAGGGCTACCGGATATCTATGGTTGTGCCATTTAGGCTCTTTTTGTTTGGCGAAATGTGATTCCTGTATGAAAACCACATCTCCCTGTAGCTTATGTAGTTCCCTAGTAACTATAGAGCATTTACCCGGGCTGTTCAGGCCCTTTACATTAATCATTAAAAATCTTAGAGGGTGGATTTTCGGTTTGCCATGCCTAATATCAATTTTGTCAAGTTATGTGGAGGGAAAAAAAAAAAGGGGGGGGGGAGGAGGGGGATTAGAGGAATCAAGAGAAGATAAAGAAAGGAAGGATGTGAGTCCCAAGTCAGGATAGGATCACAAAAGGTATCAAGTGACTGGCAACCAGGAGCCCAAGTCCTTTTGAGTACGGGTGCAATGAAGTTATAAATAAGTGTGTGTTATTGTATATCAGCTACAGCAATAACACCAGGTCTATAGAAGACCGACTCGACCATGTATAGGCTTTACTAGAGGGAATATGCCTATGGCTGACCAGTTGAAAAAGGAAAAATATATCTACGAGACCTAATAGTATATATCATCACAACAATATAACAATAAAACATTCTGATAACATGAACATGTACATTGTGGAATGACAATTAGAACCAACAATTAGAACCGAAGGGAATGTATGTGAACTAGAAGGGAGTACCCATGGAAAACTCCATACCTTAATCCACATAATCTTACATAACTAAGATAATACAGCGATTGTGTAAGTGAGAACCATATCAGCAGTGGTTTAACTGAAACAGATTTTAAAAGTTTACAACACAATTAGGTTATTGGTGCCTGGAGCACTACCAGGCTTCTCCACCAGGGTGAGAATACAGCAGTTGTGTAAGTGATATCCATACCAGCAGTGGTTTAACTGAAACAGATTTTAAAAGTTTACAACACAATTAGGTTATTGGTGCCTGGAGTACTACCAGGCTTCTCCACCAGGGTGGGAACAGACACTTAACATTCTATTTGGAATCATGGCATCTCCTAATGCTAACAAAAGATGGACAACCAGCATAAATATAGGGAGGGAGCAAGCTGAGTTCTTGGTTAGAACAGTCTTTCTATAGGGTAGTCTTATTGGTATATTTAAGTCCCCACCTAGTCATAACAGTTCTAAGGAGACACACATGACTTCTTACCTATCCAGACAGATCTAGCGAGTTCTCAGCGGCATCCAAAGATGAGTTTTACGGATTGTCTGGATGTGGTGTTGTGATGCCCAGCGTGGTGCAGAACATATCTTAATCAGACATTGATTGGAATATTACTGTCTTATCACCACTGGAGGCCACCAAGCAGGTGGGGAATCCCCATCTATAAGGGATCTTGTTCTCTTGCAGGACAGATGTTAGGAAGCGGAGTTCCCTGCGCTTCTGCAGGGTGGCAGGACATAGATCTGAAAAAATTTGCAGAGAGATCCCTGCATGTTGAACTGGGTGTTTGTTTCTGCTGCAGCGGAGTATCTCCTCTTTGTCTTTATAATTTAACATTTTGAGGATAACATCCCTCGGAGGGGCTTTTGACGATGGCTTAGGGCACAGTGCCCTGTGGGCTCTCTCTATGACGACCTCCGGCGTCAGCGGGGTACCCTTAACCGTTCTGAAGAGATCTTGTAAATATCCTTGCAGGGCAGTTGGGTTAATTGTTTCCAGAATTCCTCTCACTCTTAAATTATTCCGACGGCTGCGGTTATCCAAGTCTTCTATTCTTTCCAGAAGACTCTGGATGACATTTGTATTCTGTTGTGTCTGGGAAGTGGTTTCTTTTAATTGCTCTTGCAAGGTGTTATGCGAACTTTCAACAGTTGTGACTCTTTGTGAAAGTTCAGAGACATCACGTTTCAGCTCGCTAAATACATTTTTAATGTCTGCTGCAATCTCCTTTATGTCCTCCTTAGATGAGAGACATTTCAGATCCTCTTTTGTGACATATTGTGATGGAACAGGGGTGATTTAAGCAGAATCATCTTCTCTAAGAGACAATTGTTCCTGACTATCTTCGTTCATTTGCACATCTGTGGTTTTGATATAATAATTCATGTTTCTTGTTTTTGTTCTTTTCTCTGAGCCAATCTGCTTTATCTGAACCATATCTGCTTACTATGCAAGGACCAGGTATTTGTAGCCACAATAGAGCCTAGCCTGCAGTAGGTATGACTATTAAAAATTGTGGCAACACTTCTAGGCAGTTACTCCTATCCCCACATGTGACACTGGCTGAGCTAGTTTCTGAGTGAAAAAAGAGAAATGGTCTAGTTCTTTTCAAATGTATTAGCTTGGGAAAGTTTCAGAAGGCTGTGAGTGTGATACTTCCAGGGGGTTAAATATGTATAAGCAGCAAGAAGCGATTATAAGCTCTTTCTCTGTTTAATAACTGCGTCACAGTAACTCTCAGGCCCACTGCTAAGGCTCCCTGTGCTCTCCCCTTTCACCAGACCTCTGTTTGCTCTGGATATAGAAGGTATAAGTTAAGCTAAATAAAGATATGTCCTTATGGGGCACAATATGCAGTCAAAGCCCCTGTTACTTACTTTCACGGTGCACCTATGTCCTTTGTTTCACTATTTTTCCTTCCTCTGTTGCAATTAGTGAACTTTTCAGGACCCAGCCGCTCCCGTTATGCTACCACTGAGGTGTACAGAGCGTGCCTCTGGTCGGGTCCCCTAGCTCCGTTTGCAATCTCTGTATTGACCCTCCTTATGTAGAAAGGAGCTCCGGTACAATCCTCACCTCAGCTGGTCTATGCCCCGCGGCTCTCCTCCTGAGCCTCTCAGTCATGCTAGCGGTCGTTAACTAGGCAGATGCAGCTCGCTGCAGAAGGTGATATACCACCAGACCACAGGTTCTCAAGTAAGCTCACAGTTCAAAGTCTCTGTGACTGGATACAAGGCAGGAATTGAGCTCTATGACACCCCAAAAGGCTTCAGTATACTCGTAGCGCGGCCTGCAACAGCTGGATCACAGCCCGCTTTAGTGAGACACAGAAAAGTACAGGTGTTGTCATTTACAAGGTCCGGTGTTAGCTCTTAATTGTCCCCTCGGCTCACAGGTTCAATATATTTCAATTTTTAGGTCTCTGTATGAACTTTGTAGGCATTTGGTCAGCCTTCAGCTCAGGAGCACTACACGAACACGGCTATTCTCCTGCACAGCCAGGCTCCGCCCCATCTCATCAGATACATGTTATCAGTGTTTCCCCATAAAAGGTTAAGTGACTTAACCCTAATTATTTTTACTTTCGTTTTTACCTTCTTTTTTTTTCATTTTTAATTTCTTGTTTTATGATTTGTTTGTTGATTTATTCCTACCCAAATGGTCATTAGTTCAAAGGAATTCTTACTGAGAATTAGATATTACAAATTAGATAAGCATATCTCCTCACTACCATCAATTCCAAAAGTTTATCAGATCATATGAAGAATTTAAGCCTGACTGAAACCTTGTTTGTAGTTGAAATATCCAGACCAAGGCATGGTCTCTACCCCCCCTCCTTCCAACACTTACTGTTGTAATTATAGTCCACCTAAAGCTATTAGCATTTTTATTGTGGATCCTATTAAATTGTTGGACCAGGGGGGTTGTCAAAGTACCATCCTTGATGTTTGTGAGGTGTTCTCTTATCCGTGAGTGTCTCCCTTGACGTCATGCCAACATACTGTAAATGGCAGTCTATGCAACCTACCAAATAAATAGTATATTCCGACAGTTCATACACTTAGTGTGACTGTATGTCCTGTAGGTGGCTTCACTTATGAAGCCCTCTCCCACTATCAGATGTTCGCATGCTTTACAAGTGGAATTGCTACACTTGTAAATGCCTTTGAGCTCTGGTCCTCTTTCTGTCTAGATTTAAGTTGTGTCAGTGCCAGAATACTCCCTACAGTGACTCTTTTTCTAAAGGCACATTTGCACGCTTACTGAACTGTATCTGCCAGTATATCATCCGCTGCTATCAGTCTAAAGTGTTTTCGTACGATATGCCAAATTTCATGGTACTGTGTACTGTAATTTGTTATACAGAAAGTGCCTCTATTATCATTGCCTTCCGACTTTCTTGTTTTCAATTTGCTCAGCAAATTGTTTCTCTGTATGTGTCGCCTCCTTCCTGGTGCTCATGATCACTTGTGGTTTGTAGCCCCTAGCCTTCAAGTGTTCAGTTATTTGGTCTGCATTTACCTCATACTGTTGTTATGTACTGCAATTCCTTTTAAGTCTAACAAACTGTCCCTTTTCCACTGATCTGAATACTTGTTGTGGATGACTACTCCTGGCGTGGAGGAGTATATTTTCAGTGATTGGTTTTCAATAGACTTCTGTTTCCACCCCAACACCTGGTACTCCTCTGAGGGTCAAGTCTAAGAAGCGAATATCAGTCTGACCAATCTCAAAAGTGAACTCTAGTCCAACTTTGTTATTGTTAAGCCAAGTCACAAACTCTTTTGCCAAATCACTTGTCCCCCTCCACACCAGGAGCAGTTCATCAATATAGCGCTTACACGACCGAATATTCTGCCTGAAGGGTTTCCCATATTCATAGATGCAGGACAGTTCCCACCACCCCATAAAGAGGTTGGTGTACGAGGACACAAATTTTGTGCCCATCGCTGTCGCGCACCTCTGGGGATAGAAAACCCCCTCAAAGGCAAAATAATTGTGCGTAAGTAAGAATTTTGCAATTCTCAGAATAAAGTTTACAAATTCATGTGTGTAGCCAGTGTTTCTGCAAAGAAAAAATTCCAAGGCCTCTAGGCCTTTATCATGAGGTATAGACGTATAGAGCGCTCTTACATCTATGGCTAACCACATATCACATGCCTCCCATTGCATATCAAGCATGAGATTTAGTACATGTGTAGTACCATTTAATTTGGTAACTAGAGGTTGCATAATGCTATCTATTCATTGTGACAATCTTTCTAAAAGTGACCCAATGCCACTCTCAATGGGTCTACCCGTGACCCCCTCCAGTGATTTGTGTACCTTAGGTAATTGATTAAAAAATAGGTACCACCGGATTATCTACCAGGAGGAAGTCACAAGTAGACCCATCCATGAATCACAAATCCCTACCATCATCCAAGATTTGTGCAAGCTCGTGTTTGTATCTTGAGGTTGGGTCACCACTAAGTCTCTTATAGTATACCTCATTGTGTAGCTGTCTTTCTGCTTCCAAAACAAAATGGGATCTAGACATCACTACAACTGATCCACCCTTATCTGCACTCCTTATCACTAGATCATTGTTATCCTGTAATTTCTTAAGTACCTCTCTCTCCTTGTGACTCAGATTGTGCAGAATAGCAGGGGTGGATTGGTGCAGTAAGGTTAGATCCCTTTCCACCCTTGCCTGAAAAGTTTCTAGCATGTTTACTCTACATTGGATGGAATAGAACCTTGAACATTTTTTAAAACGTGGTATCTGACCCATTGTTTGGTCAGCATCGTGTGCCACAACATACAGCCTAGGAGAGGGGTCTCCGAAAGGCGTCCTCGCACTGACGGTTAGGAGAGAGGCCGTTAAGAGAGGGGTAAGTAGGTGTAACGCTTACACAGTGAACTGTACTTTGCCAGCATTATACCCATGTAAGGGATGAAAGTTATGAACCAAACTGTCACAGGACTTTGGCGAATCAGTGACAACAGGTGCAATTAAAGGTCTCCTCACTGAAGGAGAATTTATTATTATTACAATAGAGCATAATTAAATATACTTAGTCCAACCACATATCACAAAATGAGACTTGGATCAAGTATAGTCTATTACTAAAATTTAATAAATCTGACAATACAAGTTACAGAATAACATCTGCTAAAAACCATGATACTTGCAATTAAAAAATAATGTAGCAGGAACTTCGTCCTAAACACAAACGGCCAACTTGTACACAGACTCCACTACGCGTTTCAAGGTACTCGCCTCTACATCAGGTATGATGCGTTATCCTGCGTGTCTCAGCAATGTGGGTGGTTTTTGTGTGTCTAATTCACCTGTCCAGATGGTGGGCACAAGTTAGAGGGGGGAGGGTTAGAGATCTGTTTGGGAGGGATCAGAGAAGTTTGAGGGTAAGGGGGGGGATTCTAAACTGCAGAAAAAAAAGGGATATAGAATATATATATATATATATATATATATATATATATATATATATATATATATATATATATATAAATATAAATAAATCAAACAACTATTTGCCTTAAATATTTATACTGGCAATCTGACTGTCTGCTAGTACCTAAGAAGGGTGTGACCAGTGGAGTGTAAGGGAGGGAAGAGAGCTGTTTGTAGGGCTAAGAGGGTGGGAAGTGTCAGGTGGGAGGGTAATCTCTACACTAAAGCTAAAATTACCTTACAAGCTACCTGATTAAGCCCTTCACTGCCAGGAATAGACGTGTGGCGTGCAGCTGCAATTATCAGCATTCTAATTAACAAACAAAAAGAAATTGCAAAAGCTACATATTTATGCTATTTCTAAACAAAGGGGATCCCAGGGAAACTTTAACAAAGAGACAGAGGCAGAGCTCTATTTTTGGTGTGATAGCGAAAATGTTAAAAATACTCCGGTATTCTGGGAAAGTTATTTTCTAAAAGTCCCTGTAGTGAAGGGGTGATAGCAATATTCTGCTCAAAAACAGTAAAGGAACTAACAGAGGTGTAACTAGAAACCACAGGGCCCAGGTGAAAGAATCCAAGAAGCCCCCCCCCCAAAAAAAAAAAAGTGAATTTGATACTTTTCATTTTTTAATTGGGGTATCACTTTAGAACTGAATCAGGGACACATCACAAAAAATATTTTAGACAAATACATTAATGTTTGTGTGCACTAGAAACACTTGTACAATAAAAAATAAACAATTTGAATTTAGAAATAAGTTCAGAGACCAAGCACACCTTCATATCAATCAAGAAAGATAAAAAATAAGAGCATAAACAGCCAAGAGGGGTGATTGGTGGCCTCTTGAATGATAGACTTACAAATGGTCTAGTAAAATTCCATCACCGACATACACTTTTATAATAGACCAAACAAACAAAAAGATGATTACCATACATAACAAGAAATGGATAATTAAACTGCTTGCAAAGTCAGTTTGTTTGTGGGTGGTAAGGGGCACTATGCAGTGGTCTAACTCCACATAGCTTCCAAAGTTGTTGGGTCAGTTCTGCCGTAAACTGTGTGCCTTGATCTGATACCACCTCCCACGGATACCCACCCGGGAAAATATTCAGAACAGAGCATCTGCTGAATGCCTGAATATTGGACAAGGAAATTGCCTCAGGGTACCTGGTGGCATAATCTACAACCATCAAGATATATTTCTTGCCGGTTTGGCTTGGTCAGGCTAGTGGTCCCACAATGTCAACTGCAATCCGAATGAAGGGATCCCCCACTATGGGCATAGGGGTGCTTTCAAGTGGTAACCTCATCTGCCCACTCGTTGGCATATGTCACAGGTCCAGCAGTAATCCCTAACGTCACTGGTAATTCCAGGTCAAAAAAAAAGTTATGGGTCAGTCTAAGTCGGGTCTTCTTGATGCCTAAGTGTCCTGTCAAGGGGATGTCATGGGCTATGAGCAAAAGTTTGTTACAAAACTTCTGGGGTACCACTAATTGTCATTTGAGAATTGGTCACCCGGTATAACTGTCCCCCCTCCCAGACCATGACCTAGTCTTCTACCAAACCCAGGGTCACCCCAGCCGTTTACGTTAAGATGTTAAGGTTGGGTCTGTCTCTGTCTCATGAATGAAGTCGTCTGAGGATGCCCAAGTCATAGGAGGGGAAGTCACAGTAGGATCAGGGAAAATTGGTCTTGCCTGTGCCCATCTGAAGTAGATTCTACTGCTCTGCAGGTCTGCTGTCAAGTGGTAATTGGAAATACTACATAAGTAGGTTCTGGTTGATACAAGGAAGTGAGTTAGCCTAAGTCATTTCCCAATAATACTTCAGCAGGGAGGCTGCTGATAATGCCCACATCCCGAGCACCCGTCACCCAATTAAGATGAAACCTGGCGGTGGGTAGCCAATGTACATTTCCCCCTGCTACACTAACTGCCACTTAACAGCCGGTTCTCTCGGTCGGCTTGATGAGGTGGGGCTGAACCAGGATAATTGTAGCTCCGGTATCCCCCAATCTCTTGGCAGCCCGTCCATTAACCCATACTGACTGCTGATGATGGTGTCGGTTGCCTCTAGACGATGCTTGAACCGGATCAGCCTCATGTAGTACCCCCCAATCCTCCGAGAAATTTTGACGACTCAGTGGTAATTTCATACCTCAAATCCTCTGATAAACAGTAAGCTGAAGCCCGGCTTGACTGGGGGGGTTCCTGATTCCAATTGGTCCAAGGTTGCAACTTGGGACAGTTGTGCTGGAGGTGGCACTCTTGGCAGCTGTTGAAGGCCACATTGCCTCTCAAAGTTGTGTAGATATCCTTCTATTTCTCCCTCTGCATCATTGAAGGTTTTAAAAGCATTATAAGGCAGACGTTTTTTCTCCTCCCATTCCGTTTGTCTAGGAGGTTCCACACACCCTGCAGGTTGCCTCTCACCTCTTCCCGCCAGCTGTTCCAAGGTTCTTGACACATCAGCTATGACCTCTCAAATAGTTGCCTCTGAGGGTTTCGGACTGTAGTAGCGCAGCCACTGTTTCATGAGCTGATCAAATTTGTCAAACTCCAGTTTACCACTCCATTCTTGGTCACCGTCCACAAGTATCTTGATTAGTGCTGCTTTGGTTAGATTGCTGGCTACAATACCTCAGGTCTTTCATAGTAGACTGCTAAAAACTAATGTGCTCCTGAGCCATCCACTCCTAGTTCCTTACTGGTGGTTCCGGGTCCCAGTGGTGGTTTGGATAGCAAGGAAGCGATCCCACCACTGCCACCATTTGTAACAGATTTCTGGTACTACGGTTGAGCACCTACATTACCTTTCAGCTTCCTCTTATTTTTGAGCCCTCCATTATAATTGCACCTAGTAAAAATGCTCAGATAACCTCCTCAGCCGATCTGATCAGCACAAAGTTGAATTATAGTTATCTCACAGCATAAGTCGAGACTACATGTAGAGGTCAAAAACATAGCTAACTTTTATTGCAGCCATGCAGGGAATTTCTTTTTTTAAAAACAGACAGGGAATGTTATCATACCAATGAACTACTCACTGTAAAAAACAGTTTTCCTATCATTAGCATATCAACATACAACTTGCAGTAAAAACAGTTTCCCATCAAATCCTCCTCCCTTAACCACTTGAGTTCCTGCTGAATCAGTACCTTGCAAACCTGGATCTATGACAATCCACTACAGAGGATCATGTCAGTCTGACATTTAATAAATCTACCCCCTTGTATAAAGTGTCCGCACTGTGTATTCCCTCTTATATGGAAGTTTTAAGGCCAATAACTCACTTTTAAGCCATTTGTTTTGGTTCGCAGCTCGGAGCGAACGTCTGCTCTCATTGCCGGCTAGCTCTGTCCCCAGGTACATTGTTTTTATTATGTAGGCATCCACTAAGGAAGGATTTTTTTAAATTACGTCCCTAAGGGGGTGAATTTTTTATGAGGATACCTATATCTCAAAACCTGAAGATGTGGAAATTAGTATATAGATTCTCCTTTAAAAATAAACTGGTGTTTTATCATTTCCCAAAAATCCACTTAAGGGGGGTGAAAGGGGGTGAGTTATGAGGATACCTATATCTGATGGCTTCTGCACACTGTGCCTGTGTGTGTCTGATGGCTACTGCACACTGCACGTGTCTGGTGGCTACTGCACGTGTCTGATGGCTTCTGCACACTGCGCCGGCATGTGTCTGAAGTGGAGCCTGTGTGCAGCTGACAAATAGGGGAGGCCAATTGAATGGGACCTGTGGTATGGGACCTTGGTGTACATGTCTGTGTGTTAGCTGTAGGTCTGTGAGGACATGGAAGTAATAAGGGGCGATTGAAGTATTCAGGCTGGGCCTGCTGGTGTTTGAGCCTCCTATAGTCCAGCAGGGGTATGGCTTCAGGCTTTCTCAGGGGAGCAGGGGAGCAATGGAGAGTGGTGTCAGGGTCTGTTCACCCGAAGTGTCATCACTTATTACGGTTATTTTTTGAAGGGGTATATTTTGTTGACTTATATCTCCCCATGGGTTGTTGAATTTTGGGTTTTATTTTGAGAAATGTAGTTGTTTCATTGAGTGGTTTGTTCTACTTGGTCCATTATTTGGATTATTATTTCTTTGTTGGGCCAGCAGATTCATCTGAGTGTGAAAGATTGATGGAGGTGTTCATTGAAGTGGCGCCTGACTTTGGTATCCCGGTGGCGGTTGAGAAGACAGAGCATCCACCAACATGTTTAAGTTGTTTGGGGATACAGATTGATATGGTTCAGATGGAATGCAGTTTGTTGGTGGCTTTACAGACTGACTTTCAAAGGGCCCTATTGAAGTATAAGCTTTGTTTGAGGTATTTGCAGTCGCTTTTGTGCAAACTTAATTTTGCTTGCAAAATTATTCCCATAGGGAGAATTTTTTCAAGGTGGTTGTCTCTTGCCACTGTGGGAGTTAAGGAACTGCATCATAGGATATGCATCATAGAATCCGCTTATTGAAGAGCATAGAGCATAAGGAGTTGTGACAGACCCCTCTGTCAACTTCCCTATGGATTCAGGCATTATGTTAAGTCACCCTGTGCCCATTATAGGTACGGGGTGCAAATCCAACAGTACTGGAGGGGTTAACTTCAGTTTTGAGTAACTGTATTGTCTAAGACAGTTGTTGTTAGCAGTTGTAGTTGTTGCACCAGTTTTAAGCAGTGGCTAGAAGCAAAATAAATAGCTGATTTAGACTTAAACTTTATTATTTAGGCAACATTTTTAAGATGAGGATGTCTCTGCCTAACTAAAAGATATTGCGGATCCTACTGCCTCTCCGCTACAGGAGTACTTACGAAATTTGACTTGCGTTGTAACAGACCTGCTACTAAAGACTATGCTATCCCTCCCATGTCCCTTAGATACTTGCAGTGAACAGCCTTTAAAAGTGCTGTACAGTGATTACTCTGAATATCTTCAATAGAACAAACAAGACTGTCTTATTGAGTTTAAGCAGGTAACAAACTTTATTCACAACAGCACAATTTAACCTTTTAACCCATTGTATTCCGTCCAAATTTTGCTGGGCTTTAGCGCCGAAGGAAGGAATATAATGTCCTAACCGCTTGGTTTTCCTGAAGGCTACTGGCGCTTCCCTGATGGGATTGTGGTCTGGAGGGCATACCTAGCATCATAGGGATGCCCCCTGATGTGATCCCATCTTTGAAATATTGTGATCATGTGCACGATCAAGAGATTTCAATTTGTTTACATCGGAACAGTTGTTCTGATCTAGACCCATTAACCCCGGCATGAAAGGTTTAAATAAAGAGTCTCATGTAGGTAAACCCATGACAGGCATGTAGTGATTCAACAGGTGGGGGTTTCAGATTTAGATTTTTTTTTACTGATGCTTCTAGGGCTTTAGGGCTCAGGGCTTTCTTCAAAGAAAATGGTGTGTGGGACAATGGTCTATCTTGTGGGTAGATGCCAGATTAACAAAGAATTTGGTTTTTGGAACGGTTTCCTATAGTGGTGGCGCTGTGGGTGTGGCCCCATCTTCTTAAAAACAAGAGGTTGACATTTCATTCTGATAATCTGGGTGTGGTTATAGCAGTGAACAAGGTGTCTGCTAATTTTCCTCCTGTGGTGCATCTCCTCCTTCTGTTTGTCTTGGAGTGTAATGTGATGTTTAAATCTGAGCATGTGCCAGGGAAATTGATTAAAGTGGCTGATTCTCTCTCCTGTTTACAGTGTGATAGCTTCCATTCTTTTGTTCCAGATGCTGATGAAAAGGGGACGAAACTGGATAGTGGCATTCCCGCAAAATTCTGGCTGGTGAGGGCAGATTTAACTTAGGGGACATGAAAGTCTTATATGCAGGTATGGTCCCAATGGGTAAAGGTGTTGAGTGGTCACAAGGGTGTAGATTCATCAGCTGGAAGACTAAAAATGTTGTTGGATTGGATGGAGGTTTGGAAAAATCAGGGTATATCTCAGTCAGAAGTGCATAAACATGAGTCGGCGTTGGATTTTTTAATTCAGCTGATGTGTTGGGAAGACATTACAAAGTCTTTTGTGGCTCGTTTAGGAGTTAGGAGTTTATGTAAAGAAAAGGCTAATGTAGATGGTTTGGTTGAGGGTTTACCAGCAGTTTGTTCTTCTAGTTATGAATCTTTGCTTATTGAGGTAGCCTCTGCTTTGGCATTTCTTGGTGCATTTAGGATTTCAGAGCTAGTGCATGCCAATAAGTGGGATAAAGGGGGACTTCAGTTCTCTAATGTGGGTGGGTGTGTGATCTATATGGTTGAAGACGTTGAAGATAGATCAGAATGAAGTTGGGCGTTTGGTAAATTTAAAAGCGTAGGGGGGTGTTGTTGTCCTGTAAATTTGGTGTTGGCATATCATAGTCACCACCCTCCAGTGGGAGTCTCATTGTTTGTGCATGAAGATGGTTCAACCCTGTCCCATTATCAGTTTTTGTCAGTCTTAAGAAGGACATTGGCTGAGCTTGGCATGTCTCCTGTTGAGTTTGGGACACATTCTTTCCGTATTGGGGCTGCTACAAAGGCGCATTTTTTGGGGTGGGAGTAGTTGTGATTAAGGGGATTGGTCATCTAATAGTTATAAGTCTTACATTAGGCCTGCATTGGCTTAACTGTTTTGTTCCCTTTTAGGTCCTGTTCACTGTTGCCTGATTTGGGCACTCCTATATCTATTGGGCTCGGAAGGCGGTGGCAGTGAAAAATAATGGTACTCAACTGGGGTTCTGTACTGCTGAAAATTAAGGTTCACTGGTTTGGAGTCAGAGGCATGAGGTGGGATCAGGTAGTATTGAAAGTGGTTGACTATGCCCTCCTTTTCTGCCCTCCTGATATATTGTTGATTCATGCAAGTGGCAATGATTTAGGCTATATGTCTCAGAAGGAATTGGTGGACAAGATTAAAATGGGATATGCAGAGATTGAACGCTTTGTTTCCAGGTTTGGCTATTGTTTGGTGTGAGATTGAGTCCATAGTTTTTGGAGGGTGGCTTGGGGCTGAGTGGTGTTGCTATTGGCATGTTGAGTTTGAATCGGGTAGGTGTTTTTCTTAAATGATGGCATTTGTTTAAATGAGGTTGGGTTATACCTGTTCAATTTTAACCTTTAAAAATGTGGTAATAAAGGCCTTGAGTGTGGTTGGTGGGGATTGACCTTATGCCTTGCCTGTGGGCTTTGTGTTTTCATGAGGGTAACTCCTGGGTGGTCAGGAGAGGTTGTTATTTTGGGAACTATTTTACTTAAGTTGGGATGTTGAAGCTTAGTTGGGGCAAGCTCTCCGATGGGGATTTATTTATGGTTATTTTTTGATATACAGTATGTTTTAAAATAAAGCTGCAGTCCTTATAATCCATTACTTGTGTGTAAGTGTTTTTTTGTTTTTTAAGGTTGACTACCGCATATGGAGGTCATAGAAGCCATGGAGTAGTGAATGCAAGGGAGGGGCATTTGACCCCCAAGGAAGGTGAGGTGGAGGGGTTATGTGTAGTTCAGGGGTGGAGCTGGCAAGTGGGGTATGTAGTGGAAGTGTTATATACTTTCTAGCACCAATTTTTCCCTGCAGCTAATGACATGAAGAAGTTCCCTCCCTTTAAGAGGTAGTAAGATTAGGGGGGCTGTGTTTAGAAGGGGTAGTTTGTCGCAGCTATGAAGTGGTGAGGGTGGTTGCCTTGGGGCTTTGTATTTTTGAGAGGGTACCTCCTGAGTGGTCAGGAGAGGTTGTTTTTTTAGGAACAATTTGACTTAAGTTGGGATGTTGAAGCTTAAGTGGGAGCAAGCTCTCCTTTGGGAACTTATTTATGGTTATGCCATTTATAGGAATGGGTGAATGTTTCTAAAAGTTTGACATTTAAAACAAATTTTGATACATTTGTTCGAATCGAATTTTGAATGTTTATATAACATTCTATTTTCAAATTTTTCAATAAAATTAAAAAATATTCGTTCAAATAATAGAATGTTTAGCTATGTATTCATTCAATTTTGAAATGTAATATTTGAATGTAACATTCAAATGTCACATTCGAATTCGAAATAGTATTTCTAGTCTACTACTGTGTTTAATAAATGTAATATTCAAATTCTACATTCGAATTAGAAATAGTCAGCTAGATTACGAGTTGTGCGTTAGTCTTAAAAAGCAGCGTTAACAGGTCCTAATGCTGCTTTTTCACTACCACTGCTATTACGAGTCTTGCAGGTTTAGGGGCACCGCACACTTCTTTGGCCTTACCGCCAAATGACTTACGTAAACTTCGTAAAGTCTTTTTTCTATGGGACTTCCATAGTGCCGGTATTACGAGTCTGTCCTGGGAGGCCAAAAATTGAGCGGTACACCCTCTACCCTCTAGATCCCTAACACATTTTAAAGTCAGTAGTTAAGAGTTTTATGGTACAACGTCGTAGCATAAAACTCATAGGTAAAGTGTTAAAAAGTACACTAACATCCATAAACTACCTATTAACCCCTAAACCGAGGCCCTCCCACATCTCAAACACTAAAATAAAAATATTAACTCCTAATCTGCCGCTCCCGACATCTCCAACACTAGAATAAACATATTAACCCCTAAACCACCACACTCCCGCCTCGCAAACACTAGTTAAATATTATTAACCCCTAATCTGCTGCCCCTAACATCGTCGCCACCTACCTACACTTATTAACCCCTAATCTGCCATACTCCCACCTCGCAAACACTATTTAAATATTATTAACCCCTAATTTGCTGTCCCTAACATCGCCGCCACCTACCTACATTTATTAACCCCTAATCTGCCCCCCAACGTCGCCGCCACTATACTAAATGTATTAACCCCTAAACCTAAGTCTAACCCTAACACCCCCTAACTTAAATATAATTGCAATAAATCTAAATAAATATTAATATTATTATCTAAATAATTTCTATTTAAAACTAAATACTTACCTGTAAAATAAACCCTAAGCTAGCTACAATATAACTAATAGTTACATTGTAGCTAGCTTAGGGTTTATTTTTATTTTACAGGCAAGTTTGTATTTATTTTAAGTAGGTACAATAGTTATTAAATAGTTATTAACTATTTAATAACTACCTCGCTAAAATAAAGACAAAAGTACCTGTAAAATAAAACCTAACCTAAGTTACAATAACACCTAACACTACACTACAATTAAATAAATTAACTAAATTAAATAAATTAAATTAGCTAAATTACTGTACAAAAAAAACCCAAAAACACTAAATTACAGAAAATAAAAAAAAGTTACGTCATCCAATACGATTTTTTCTACCTTAATTCCGATTGGCTGATAAAATTCTATCAGTATGGGTACAGTAATGAGGATATAAACGGTATATAATAATGTTTGTACAGTAAATGAGTATATAAAAATGTGTGGGTACAGTAAATGAGTATATAAACGGTATATAATAATATGTGTGGGTACAGTAATGAGTATATAAACGGTATATAATATGTGCGGGTACAGTAATGAGTATATAAACGGTATATAATATGTGCGGGTACAGTAAATGAGTATATAATAATATGTGTGGGTACAGTAAATGAGTATATAAATGGTATATAATATGTGTGTGTACAGTAATGAGTATATAAACGGTATATAATATGTGTGTGTACAGTAATGAGTATATAAACGGTATATAATATGTGTGTGTACAGTAATGAGTATATAAATGGTATATAATAAGTGTGGGTACAGTAATGAGTATATAAACGGTATATAATATGTGTGGGTACAGTAAATGAGTATATAAACGGTATATAATATGTGTGGGTACAGTAATGAGTATATAAACAGTATATAATAATAATAATAATAACCATATATTCACAACATTAAGTAATTTTGGATTTCATGGAAATTGTTACAACATGATTGAATTATTATATAAAAAATCACAAGCATCTCTAATTATAAATAAAAATAAAAAAGCAGGTTTCCCACTTTTGAGGGGGATGAGGCAGGGATGCCCCTTATCTCCCCTAATCTTTAATCTTGCTCTGGAGCCTTTACTTAAAATCCTTAGAATGAGGATACCAGGAATAAGTATCCAGAATAAAGAAATTAAAATAGCAGCTTATGCTGATGATTTATTAATCTTTACCAAACAATCTTCAAAAACTTTTGATCTAATTAGCCAGTTAGTTAAGCAGTTTGGTTCTCTCTCTGGTTATCAAATTAACAAAAACAAATCAGAGGTACTATGGCTACATAAAAATAAAGATTCAGATAATAAAACCTTTAAAGAAATAAAACAGTCCCTGGTTTATCTGGGGTTAAAATTTTCAGAGGCCCCAGAAGAGATATACAATCTAAACCTGAAGGAAGCAGTTAGGAAATTTTCAGATACTCTTAAAAAATGGGAAACCCTCCCCTTATCTTTATATGGGAAAATCAATTTACTAAAAATGATAGCATTACCTCGGTTACTCTATATTTTTCAAAATATCCCTCTGTTATTGAAAAATGCAGAAAAAAAGAACATTAACTCATCTATCAAAACATTTTTGTGGGGTAAAAAGAAAGTGAAACTAAGTCAGAGGAAATTATCATTACCAAAAAAATATATGGGAATGGCCCTCCCGGATATAGAGCTATATAATTTAGCGGCAATAGGGAAAATAGCGATTGACTGGATGTTAGATATAGGGCATTTTTCTATACCAGAGTTAGAGAATCAATTAGGTAAACCCCTGTATCTGAAAAATATACTCCATCTGGAAATCAAAAAAACTTCCCCTTTATTTTAGGAGAATAAAGGTATTAAAAGACACAGTAATAGCATGGCATAAAATTTGTAACAAATTGAACCTGAAATTCGCATTCTCCAAATATCTTGCAATTAAGGGAAACCAAGATTTTCAACTGGGGTTTTTAACTGACGTTGGCTCAAGATGGGAAGAGCACGGTTTGGCTAAAGTGACACAAATGGTAAATAGGGAACAGATTAACGCAAAGGTCATAGACTTTGAAATGGCCCAAGCGCAATTCCAATTCAGGAATAATCATTACTACGCATTAAACAGTATATAATAATAATATGTGTGGGTACAGTAAATGAGTACATAAACGGTATATAATATGTGTGTGTACAGTAAATGAGTATATAAACGGTATATAATAATATGTGTGGGTACAGTAAATGAGTATATAAACGGTATATAATATGTGTGGGTACAGTAAATGAGTATATAAACGGTATATAATAATATGTGCGGGTACAGTAAATGAGTATATAAACGGTATATAATATGTGCGGGTACAGTAAATGAGTATATAAACGGTATATAATAATATGTGTGGGTACAGTAAATGAGTATATAAACGGTATATAATATATGTGGGTACAGTAATGAGTATATAAAAGGTATATAATAATATGTGTGGGTACAGTAAATGAGTATATAAACGGTATATAATGTGTGGGTACAGTAAATGAGTAGATAAACGGTATATAATAATATGTGTGGGTACAGTAAATGAGTATATAAACGGTACATAATATGTGTGGGTACAGTAATGAGTATATAAACTGTATATAATATGTGTGTGGGTACAGTAATGAGTATATAATATGTGTGGGTACAGTAAATGAGTATATAAACGGTATATAATAATATGTGCGGGTACAGTAAATGAGTATATAAACGGTATATAATAATATGTACGGGTACAGTAAATGAGTATATAAACGGTATATAATATGTGTGGGTACAGTAAATGAGTATATAAACGGTATATAATAATATGTGTGGGTACAGTAAATGAGTATATAAACGGTACATAATATGTGTGGGTACAGTAATGAGTATATAAACTGTATATAATATGTGTGTGGGTACAGTAATGAGTATATAATATGTGTGGGTACAGTAAATGAGTATATAAACGGTATATAATAATATGTGCGGGTACAGTAAATGAGTATATAAACGGTATATAATAATATGTACGGGTACAGTAAATGAGTATATAAACGGTATATAATATGTGTGGGTACAGTAAATGAGTATATAAACGGTATATAATAATATGTGCGGGTACAGTAAATGAGTATATAAACGGTATATAATATGTGCGGGTACAGTAAATGAGTATATAAACGGTATATGATAATATGTGGGTACAGTAAATGAGTATATAAACGGTATATAATATGTGTGTGTACAGTAAATAAGTATATAAACAGTATATAATATGTGTGGGTACAGTAAATGAGTACATAAACGGTATATAATATGTGTGTGTACAGTAATGAGTATATAAACGGTATATAATATGTGCGGGTACAGTAAATGAGTATATAAACGGTATATAATATGTGCGAGTACAGTAATGAGTATATAGCATGTGCGGGTACAGTAAATGAGTATATAAGCGGTATATAATATGTGTGGGTACAGTAATGAGTATATAAACGGTATATAATATGTGTGGGTACAGTAAATGAGTATATAAACGGTATATAATATGTGTGGGTACAGTAATGAGTATATAAACAGTATATAATAATAATATGTGTGGGTACAGTAAATGAGTATATAAACGGTATATAATATATGTGGGTACAGTAATGAGTATATAAAAGGTATATAAAAATATGTGTGGGTACAGTAAATGAGTATATAAACGGTATATAATGTGTGGGTACAGTAAATGAGTATATAAACGGTATATAATAATATGTGTGGGTACAGTAATGAGTATATAAACGGTATATAATATGTGTGTGGGTACAGTAATGAGTATATAATATGTGTGGGTACAGTAAATGAGTATATAAACGGTATATAATAATATGTGCGGGTACAGTAAATGAGTATATAAACGGTATATAATAATATGTATGGGTACAGTAAATGAGTATATAAACGGTATATAATATGTGTGGGTACAGTAAATGAGTATATAAACGGTATATAATAATATGTGCGGGTACAGTAAATGAGTATATAAACGGTATATAATATGTGCGGGTACAGTAAATGAGTATATAAACGGTATATGATAATGTGTGGGTACAGTAAATGAGTATATAAACGGTATATAATATGTGTGGGTACAGTAAATGAGTATATAAACAGTATATAAATAATATGTGTGTGTACAGTAAATGAGTATATAAACGGTATATAATATGTGTGTGTACAGTAATGAGTATATAAACGGTATATAATATGTGCGGGTACAGTAAATGAGTATATAAACGGTATATAATATGTGCGGGTACAGTAAATGAGTATATAAACGGTATATAATAATATGTACGGGTACAGTAATGAGTATATAAACTGTATATAATATGTGTGTGGGTACAGTAATGAGTATATAATATGTGTGGGTACAGTAAATGAGTATATAAACGGTATATAATAATATGTGCGGGTACAGTAAATGAGTATATAAACGGTATATAATAATATGTACGGGTACAGTAAATGAGTATATAAACGGTATATAATATGTGTGGGTACAGTAAATGAGTATATAAACGGTATATAATAATATGTGCGGGTACAGTAAATGAGTATATAAACGGTATATAATATGTGCGGGTACAGTAAATGAGTATATAAACGGTATATGATAATATGTGGGTACAGTAAATGAGTATATAAACGGTATATAATATGTGTGGGTACAGTAAATGAGTATATAAACAGTATATAATAATATGTGTGTGTACAGTAAATAAGTATATAAACAGTATATAATATGTGTGGGTACAGTAAATGAGTACATAAACGGTATATAATATGTGTGTGTACAGTAATGAGTATATAAACGGTATATAATATGTGCGGGTACAGTAAATGAGTATATAAACGGTATATAATATGTGCGGGTACAGTAAATGAGTATATAAACGGTATATAATATGTGTGAGTACAGTAATGAGTATATAGCATGTGCGGGTACAGTAAATGAGTATATAAGCGGTATATAATATGTGTGGGTACAGTAAATGAGTATATAAACGGTATATAATATGTGTGGGTACAGTAAATGAGTATATAAACGGTATATAATGTGTGGGTACAGTAATGAGTATATAAACAGTATTAGAAAAAATAATCCAAAGGACCAAAGGATATAAATAAAAAGTCAATTCTTTATTGTTGAATTAAAAGAAATGGGCATCAAAATAGGGGGAAAAGGAAGAAACGAGCAGGTCTTACGCGTTTCGGCAAGGTTCAGCCGTACTCATAGACCATACATGCTCACAGGTGATACAAACTTATATACCGTATAGTGATTACCCATTGGTTAAAACATCACACACCTCCTAAACACCCTTTTGGAAGGGATAATATCACACAGGTTATATCATAGAAAATTAACGGTTTAACACCATTACTCAGAGTATTTATACATAGTACTGAAGATCCTAAAACAAAACAAAATACCTATTACATTATAAATACAGGCAAATATATACAAAAGGAAACATCACAATGCAAAAATATATACAGACCAATAAATCAATAACAAAATAGAGACACCCATAGATATAAATTTTATTCGTAGGTATAAATTTTATCAGATGATCACACTAATGGATAAGAAAAATATAAGTAATTCATATATATTAAATATGTTGGAATAAATATTAGAATGAATAATTCCAGTTAATAATATTTAAGCATGATCATTATGATGTAATAAATACCTAGAAATGACTATACATGGCTGAATATAAATTCATTCAAAATAATTAATTGATATATTTCTAGAGGAGATAGGTTCAGTAATATACATATAAATTAGTTCTCCCAAAAATTAATGAGGTCATTCTCTGAATTAAAGCCATCAGGTTTCAAAGTGCATAGTTTATGGATCCAATAAACCTCTTGGCGTGCCAAGGTGGACCATTTATCACCACCTCTAGGATTATTCTTAATGATTTCTATGGCATTCCATTTAAAACTACACACATTTCCATGATGTATATCTATAAAATGGCTTGCTAAATCGGAACAATGTTGTTCATTTCTAATGTATCCCAGATGTTCACGGATACGAGTACGAATGTCACGGGAGGTCATACCCACGTACTGAATTTTATGTTCCGTGCAACAGATGAGATACACTATATATGAAGAAGAGCAATTGATACAGCCCCTAGTATCAAACGTCTGATTAGTGACATAGGAACTAAATGAACTACCTATCTTAATATGCTCGCAAGCTTTACAGTTCTTTCCACATTTATATGTTCCATTATGTCTAAGCCAAGAACTTTGGCTATCAGGTTTTCGCAACTGACTAGGTGAGATCAAATTGCCCAATGTAAGCCCTCTTTTATATGTAAATCTACATCCTCCTTTAACCACATCCTTAAGAGAATCATCTCCATATAACATAGGCAAATATTTTTTAACTATGTTACAAATTTGATAATATTGGTTGGAATACCTTGTAATGAAATTTGGTTTGTTGTCAAATTGGGTCTTTCTGTCACTGGACTTGTCTGCTACTAAAAGTAAACTATTTCTGTCACATTGTGTTGCATAGTCATGAGCCTGTTTAATAACTTTCTTACAATAACCCCTCTTTTGGAGTCTAATGCCTAAATTATTACACTCAGAGTTGAATACTTGTTCATTTGAACAAATTCTACGATTTCTAAGGAACTGTCCTTTCGCTATACCCTGGAACACATGTCTTGGATGAGAGCTGGAAGAATGTAGGATTGAATTCCCAGCTATTGGTTTACGAAACAATTGAGTTTCAACTTTATCAGAGTTCCCATCAATGACCAACTCCACATCCAAGAAGTGTATTTTGTGCTTTTGCCATTCATATGTAAACTTAATCTCAGGGATACAAGAATTTAGATATCCAACAAATCTCTGTGCCTCTGAGGAGTTAAATTTGGTGAGAAATATAAGATCGTCAATAAATCTTTTGTAACAAACAATTCCCCCAGATGAATCAATACCATTAGGTCCAAAGAGGTATTTATATTCAAACCAGCCCATAAATAAATTGGCATAGGAGGGGGCGAATTTCGCCCCCATGGCTGTGCCCCTCAATTGGACGTAATATGATCCCTCAAACTGGAAGTAATTGCGTTCCAAAAGAAAACGAATAGATCTAATAATGAAGTCTTTAGTTTCATTTGAATAGTTAGTAAGCCGATTAAGGAAAAATGCTACAGCTTCCAGGCCCAAAGTGTGTGGTATAGACGTGTATAAAGCTTCCACATCCACAGTTAACCAACTCATATCTTCCACCACCTGCACACCCTCAATAACATTTAACAAATGCGTAGTGTCTCTCAAAAAGCTGGGAAGAGAGGAAACCAAGGGCTGCAAAATGCTGTCAATCCACTCTGACAGATGTTCAAATAGTGAACCGATTCCTGCAACTATTGGTCTTCCCTTTATGTTAGCTATACTCTTGTGAGTCTTGGGCAGGTGGTGGAAGATAGGAATAATGGGGTCTGTGATGTAAAGGAACTCAAATGTGTCCTTATCAATAATACCAAGGTGAAGGCCATCATCTAATAAACCTCTTAACTGTTTTTGAAAACATGAGGTAGGGTTTCTGCTTAGTCTTCTATAGGAGGAAAGATCATTCAACTGTCGTTCAGCTTCAGATATATACATCTGTCTATCCATTACAACGATATTCCCCCCCTTATCCGAGTTTTTCACCACAATTGACAAATTATTCTGCAATGACATTACTGCCTCTTTTTCCTTTCTAGTAAGATTTGAATATTGTTCGCTGGATGATTCATCCAGTTTTTTTAGGTCCTCAAGGACTCTCTTATGGAAACTTTCAAGTGTTCTACCTCTAGACTGAACTGGGTAGAATCTAGATCTATTTTTGAATCTAGGAGAACACAGCGATACAGTATCCATAGCTTGCTCATACTCCAGTTCCTGGAGGGAAGCTAAATCGCACATGTCTCTAAATTGAAAAAGAGAACCAATATTGGAGGTGCCACTATTATCAACAGATGTAGAATTGTTAACTCTTTCAATGCCATTATAGTGTCTACGAAGAGTGAGATTACGTATAAACCTATTTAGGTCAAGAATAGTTTGAAACATATCAAATTTTTTAGTAGGGCAAAACAGAGAGGTATGAACAGGTATGCCCTCAGAGAACTCACCAGGAAGTAAATGACAACTTAGTTATTAATGTCTCTTCACATACCCTTACGGAATCTGAGCTTAAAGTACTTAATAAGGGCTTGGGCTTTTGCCCTACTAAAAAATTTGATATGTTTCAAACTATTCTTGACCTAAATAGGTTTATACATAATCTCACTCTTCGTAGACACTATAATGGCATTGAAAGAGTTAACAATTCTACATCTGTTGATAATAGTGGCACCTCCAATATTGGTTCTCTTTTTCAATTTAGAGACATGTGCGATTTAGCTTCCCTCCAGGAACTGGAGTATGAGCAAGCTATGGATACTGTATCGCTGTGTTCTCCTAGATTCAAAAATAGATCTAGATTCTACCCAGTTCAGTCTAGAGGTAGAACACTTGAAAGTTTCCATAAGAGAGTCCTTGAGGACCTAAAAAAACTGGATGAATCATCCAGCGAACAATATTCAAATCTTACTAGAAAGGAAAAAGAGGCAGTAATGTAATTGCAGAATAATTTGTCAATTGTGGTGAAAAACTCGGATAAGGGGGGGAATATCGTTGTAATGGATAGACAGATGTATATATCTGAAGCTGAACGACAGTTGAATGATCTTTCCTCCTATAGAAGACTAAGCAGAAACCCTACCTCATGTTTTCAAAAACAGTTAAGAGGTTTATTAGATGATGGCCTTCACCTTGGTATTATTGATAAGGACACATTTGAGTTCCTTTACATCACAGACCCCATTATTGCTATCTTCCACCACCTGCCCAAGACTCACAAGAGTATAGCTAACATAAAGGGAAGACCAATAGTTGCAGGAATCGGTTCACTATTTGAACATCTGTCAGAGTGGATTGACAGCATTTTGCAGCCCTTGGTTTCCTCTCTTCCCAGCTTTTTGAGAGACACTACGCATTTGTTAAATGTTATTGAGGGTGTGCAGGTGGTGGAAGATATGAGTTGGTTAACTGTGGATGTGGAAGCTTTATACACGTCTATACCACACACTTTGGGCCTGGAAGCTGTAGCATTTTTCCTTAATCGGCTTACTAACTATTCAAATGAAACTAAAGACTTCATTATTAGATCTATTCGTTTTCTTTTGGAACGCAATTACTTCCAGTTTGAGGGATCATATTACGTCCAATTGAGGGGCACAGCCATGGGGGCGAAATTCGCCCCCTCCTATGCCAATTTATTTATGGGCTGGTTTGAATATAAATACCTCTTTGGACCTAATGGTATTGATTCATCTGGGGGAATTGTTTGTTACAAAAGATTTATTGACGATCTTATATTTCTCACCAAATTTAACTCCTCAGAGGCACAGAGATTTGTTGGATATCTAAATTCTTGTATCCCTGAGATTAAGTTTACATATGAATGGCAAAAGCACAAAATACACTTCTTGGATGTGGAGTTGGTCATTGATGGGAACTCTGATAAAGTTGAAACTCAATTGTTTCGTAAACCAATAGCTGGGAATTCAATCCTACATTCTTCCAGCTCTCATCCAAGACATGTGTTCCAGGGTATAGCGAAAGGACAGTTCCTTAGAAATCGTAGAATTTGTTCAAATGAACAAGTATTCAACTCTGAGTGTAATAATTTAGGCATTAGACTCCAAAAGAGGGGTTATTGTAAGAAAGTTATTAAACAGGCTCATGACTATGCAACACAATGTGACAGAAATAGTTTACTTTTAGTAGCAGACAAGTCCAGTGACAGAAAGACCCAATTTGACAACAAACCAAATTTCATTACAAGGTATTCCAACCAATATTATCAAATTTGTAACATAGTTAAAAAATATTTGCCTATGTTATATGGAGATGATTCTCTTAAGGATGTGGTTAAAGGAGGATGTAGATTTACATATAAAAGAGGGCTTACATTGGGCAATTTGATCTCACCTAGTCAGTTGCGAAAACCTGATAGCCAAAGTTCTTGGCTTAGACATAATGGAACATATAAATGTGGAAAGAACTGTAAAGCTTGCGAGCATATTAAGATAGGTAGTTCATTTAGTTCCTATGTCACTAATCAGACGTTTGATACTAGGGGCTGTATCAATTGCTCTTCTTCATATATAGTGTATCTCATCTGTTGCACGGAACATAAAATTCAGTACGTGGGTATGACCTCCCGTGACATTCGTACTCGTATCCGTGAACATCTGGGATACATTAGAAATGAACAACATTGTTCCGATTTAGCAAGCCATTTTATAGATATACATCATGGAAATGTGTGTAGTTTTAAATGGAATGCCATAGAAATCATTAAGAATAATCCTAGAGGTGGTGATAAATGGTCCACCTTGGCACGCCAAGAGGTTTATTGGATCCATAAACTATGCACTTTGAAACCTGATGGCTTTAATTCAGAGAATGACCTCATTAATTTTTGGGAGAACTAATTTATATGTATATTACTGAACCTATCTCCTCTAGAAATATATCAATTAATTATTTTGAATGAATTTATATTCAGCCATGTATAGTCATTTCTAGGTATTTATTACATCATAATGATCATGCTTAAATATTATTAACTGGAATTATTCATTCTAATATTTATTCCAACATATTTAATATATATGAATTACTTATATTTTTCTTATCCATTAGTGTGATCATCTGATAAAATTTATACCTACGAATAAAATTTATATCTATGGGTGTCTCTATTTTGTTATTGATTTATTGGTCTGTATATATTTTTGCATTGTGATGTTTCCTTTTGTATATATTTGCCTGTATTTATAATGTAATAGGTATTTTGTTTTGTTTTAGGATCTTCAGTACTATGTATAAATACTCTGAGTAATGGTGTTAAACCGTTAATTTTCTATGATATAACCTGTGTGATATTATCCCTTCCAAAAGGGTGTTTAGGAGGTGTGTGATGTTTTAACCAATGGGTAATCACTATACGGTATATAAGTTTGTATCACCTGTGAGCATGTATGGTCTATGAGTACGGCTGAACCTTGCCGAAACGCGTAAGACCTGCTCGTTTCTTCCTTTTCCCCCTATTTTGATGCCCATTTCTTTTAATTCAACAATAAAGAATTGACTTTTTATTTATATCCTTTGGTCCTTTGGATTATTTTTTCTACTACTTTGGGAGGGAGAGGAGCCCTCCTATCCTGTGAAGGAACAAGATTTATCCCAGCTTTGGATCTTTTGTCCGGTCAATAGAGGCTGTATTCACAGCATTTGGGAGCACCACGCAAACGAATTGGAAAGGACAGCGTCTGACAGCGTCTGACGTCACCCGGAAGTGCTGAGGAGGTACATGCTGGCCGGAGACGCCGAGAAGGAAAGAACGCTCAAACCTCGTGGAAAGGTGCATTGCCACGGAGCTGATGTTTACACCATAGAGGTGAGCGATACGTCCTGTGTGAAGTGGATAGTGGCTGCATACCCATTTACAGTACCGAGAGATGCCGTAATAGCCTTCCTTGGAGTGGTGAGTCAGGATTGTCTTTGACGCTGTCCATTTATTTCTCCCTTTATTTGCTGTGCACACTGAACATTGTGTTATACCTCTTTAATCTGACTGAACAGAATACGTTGGACATAACTATATCCATTTGCCTAACTACACACACGGACTTTGCACAAGTGTTTCTATATAAACAGTATATAATAATATGTGTGGGTACAGTAAATGAGTATATAAACAGTATATAATATATGTGGGTACAGTAATGAGTATATAAACGGTATATAATAATATGTGTGGGTACAGTAATGAGTATATAAACGGTATATAATATGTGTGTGGGTACAGTAATGAGTATATAATATGTGTGGGTACAGTAAATGAGTATATAAACGGTATATAATATGTGTGGGTACAGTAATGAGTATATAAACGGTATATAATATGTGTGGGTACAGTAAATGAGTATATAAACGGTATATAATATGTGTGGGTACAGTAATGAGTATATAAACAGTATATAATAATAATATGTGTGGGTACAGTAAATGAGTATATAAACGGTATATAATGTGTGGGTACAGTAAATGAGTATATAAACGGTATATAATAATATGTGTGGGTACAGTAATGAGTATATAAACGGTATATAATATGTGTGTGGGTACAGTAATGAGTATATAATATGTGTGGGTACAGTAAATGAGTATATAAACGGTATATAATAATATGTGCGGGTACAGTAAATGAGTATATAAACGGTATATAATAATATGTATGGGTACAGTAAATGAGTATATAAACGGTATATAATATGTGTGGGTACAGTAAATGAGTATATAAACGGTATATAATAATATGTGCGGGTACAGTAAATGAGTATATAAACGGTATATAATATGTGCGGGTACAGTAAATGAGTATATAAACGGTATATGATAATGTGTGGGTACAGTAAATGAGTATATAAACGGTATATAATATGTGTGGGTACAGTAAATGAGTATATAAACAGTATATAAATAATATGTGTGTGTACAGTAAATGAGTATATAAACAGTATATAATAATGTGTGTGTACAGTAAATGAGTATATAAACGGTATATAATATGTGTGTGTACAGTAATGAGTATATAAACGGTATATAATATGTGCGGGTACAGTAAATGAGTATATAAACGGTATATAATATGTGCGGGTACAGTAAATGAGTATATAAACGGTATATAATATGTGTGAGTACAGTAATGAGTATATAATGTGTGAGTACAGTAATTAGTATATAATATGTGTGGGTACAGTAAATGAGTATATAAGCAGTATATAATATGTGTGGGTACAGTAATGAGTATATAGCATGTGCGGGTACAGTAAATGAGTATATAAGCGGTATATAATATGTGTGGGTACAGTAATGAGTATATAATATGTGTGGGTACAGTAAATGAGTATATAAGCAGTATATAATATGTGTGGGTACAGTAAATGAGTATAAAAGCGGTATATAATATGTGTGGGTACAGTAAATGAGTATATAAACGGTATATAATATGTGTGGGTACAGTAAATGAGTATATAAACGGTATATAATATGTGCGGGTACAGTAAATGAGTATATAAGCGGTATATAATATGTGTGGGTACAGTAATGAGTATATAATATGTGTGGGTACAGTAAATGAGTATATAAGCAGTATATAATATGTGTGGGTACAGTAAATGAGTAAGAGGAAAATTACAGCTAAACACAAACACTGCAGAAATGTAAAAATAGCCCTGGTCCTTAATGGTCAGAACATGGAAAAGTGGTCTGGTCACTAAGTGGTTAATACCTGGGAGTTATCAGACAGGTGCTATCTGAGTCTCTCATGCTATTGTTCCACGCTTCTGGAGTAGATATAGATTAACCGTGAGTGCATTACGTTTGAGCACGTGTATTGAGAATTAAAGCAGTCTGAAGCTCTATATCTTTATATGTAACAAATATGATTTTGCTAAAACAATCTTGCACTTTTCTTATGTATTAATGCTTTTGGGCAAGTTAAAGGGACATAATACTCATATGCTAAATCACTTGAAACTGATGCAGTATAACTGTAAAAAGCTGACAGGAAAATATCACCTGTGCATCTCTATGTAAAAAAGATATTTTACCTCCCAATCTCCTCAGCTCAGCAGAGTGTTATGTAAAAAGTTACACTCAGCTGCTGTCCAGCTGTAGGTAAAAAAAAAAAAATGAAGAAATGAACAGCAGCCAATAAGCATCAGCAGTGCTGAGGTCATGAACACTTTTACTGTGATCTTATGAGATTTCACTCAACTCTCATGAGATTTCATAGTAAACTGAATAGGGAAATAAGATGAGTACTCGAGTCTCACTCCCTTAGCTGTCCCGGGACAGACATACTGATTTGCTGCTTAGAAGTCCTGTACAATGGGATGTGGCTACTGAGGAACTTTTGAGGTAAAATATCTTTCTTTTTTACATAGAGATGTTCAGGTGATATTTTCTAGTCAGCTTTTTACAGCTACGCTGCATCACTTTCAAGTGTTTCAACATTTGGGTATCATGGTCTTTTAAGGAAGTTTTAATTGATTGTGGGCTAGATTACAAGCTGAGTGCAAAATATCACTTACGTTAAAGCGATATTTGCTCTCAACTGAGTAATACCAGTGCATTGTGAACATAACCACGCATTCGCATTGCATAGAAGCATTACGCTCACTAGAGCGCGCTTCCATACGCTCCAATGGGAGCCTCGGTCTCATGTTGTTCGACACGGCATGAGAGCTAGCGCAGTGAAGGACGCAAGCAGCGCTTGATGGACAGCAATTTTAATTATATATGTATATGACTATATACAGTATATATTTGTGTTAATATGTATATATTTTCAGTGCTGTTTTTTTTCCTAACACCCCACCACTTTTAACCCCTTATAAACTGCTTTTTGCAGTTACTTTTTTAAAAAAAATGAAGATGCTACCATTTTTATTTGTTAATAAATAATTATATACTGAAATTTGGGGCCAATTGGGGAACATTTAGAAAATTACCCAGAGATCTGATATCTAGTTCATTTTCTGAGCGCTAATTGCTACCGCGAGCTCGCAGCAGCAATAACCAGCCACTTGTAATAGCTGTTTATTTATCCACTATTTTAGTTTAGCACCATGGGTAGTGCTTGCTAATTGTTGGCTACATTTTAGCCACCAATCAGAAAACGCTACCCAGGTACTGAACCAAATATGGGCCAGCTTATAAGCTTACATTCCTGCTAAAAATACCAAGAGAAGGAAAAAAATTGATATGCTATATCTGTCATGAAGGAAAAAAAAATTGGGTTCAGTGTTCCTTTAAGAATTTATTTTATTGCTTGAATATTTGACAAGATAATTGGTAAAACTATTTAGAAATTTTGAATATATTACTGTACAACTTAAAGGGACATTAAACCCAAATTGTTTGTCATTATTCAGAATTCTTTTTTAAAAAATATTCCAATTTACTTTTATTATCTAATTTGCTTCATTCATTAGATATCCTTTGTTGAAGAAATAGCAGTGCACATGAGTGAGCCAATTACACGAGGCATCTATGTACAGCCACCAATCAGCAGCTTCAGTGCCTATCTAGATATGCTTTTCAGCAAGGGATATCAAGAGAATGAAGCATATTAGATAATAGAAGTAAATTAGAAAGTTATTTAAAATTGCATTCTCTTTCTAAATCATGAAAGAAAAAATGTGGGTTTCATGTCCCTTTAAGCAAATTGTTTTTTATAAAAAAAAAAATGAAATAGAAATGAATGTTGTTTACCTTGTATGACTAATGGGTAGATATAAAAGTTACCAAAAAAAATATCTTAAATTATAGAATTTGAACAATGAAAATAATCTGTCAATGCAGCTAGAACATATAACTCACTGATTACATTTGAGTCATTGGGCTACATTTACTAAAGGACAGTCGGACAAAATACATACATACATACCCCGACCAGTTACTGGGGATATATGTGGCTATGGGCAAGGCTCACTCACTCAGGCATTTACTCCCAGACACGCTCACTCATTTACTCCCAGACACGCTCACTCATTTACTCCCAGACACGCTCACTCATTTACTCCCAGACACGCTCACTCATTTACTCCCAGACACGCTCACTCATCTACTCCCAGACACGCTCACTCATTTACTCCCAGACACGCTCACTCATCTACTCCCAGACATGCTCACTCATTTACTCCCAGACACGCTCACTCATTTGTCTCAGACACGCTCACTCACTCAGTCTCAGGCATGCTCGCTCACTCATTTACTCCCAGACATGCTCACTCACTCATTTACTCCCAGACACGCTCACTCACTCATTTACTCCCAGACACGCTCCATCACTCATTTACTCCCAGACACGCTCCCTCATTTACTCCCAGGTATGCTCAGGCATGCTCACTCACTTACTCCCAGGCATGCTTACTCACTCATTTACTCTTAGGCATGCTCACTCACTCAGACACTCTCAGACATGCTCACTCACTTACACCCAGGCATGCTTACTCACTCATTTACTCTTAGGCATGCTCACTCACTCAGACACTCTCAGACATGCTCACTCACTTACTCCCAGGCATGCTTACTCACTCATTTACTCTTAGGCATGCTCACCCACTCAGACACTCTCAGACATGCTCACTCACTTACTCCCAGGCATGCTTACTCACTCATTTACTCTCAGACATGCTCACTCACTCAGACACACTCACACAAACAAATACATTAAATAATTCTGGTAGTGCAGATAAACTTGCTGTCCCAATCATTATGTTGTATTATAAAGGTTTTGCAAGGATTTAGCAACCAATTACAGAAGCAAAAGTGAGACAAAGGCAGCAAATTAAGTCTTGATTAAGATGTCTGAAATGAGCGCAGCATTTTAATTAATTTATAATATGATTTAATTCAGATTATTTTGAGTCATTTTAAAGTGACCATATTTAAACATTCAGCCACATCATTGCAAACGTTAATGAGCACCCTGGTGTTTATTATTTAGTTTACAGGTTTCATCATGTGTGCGATTTAAGTTAAATTATGGTGAGACTGTCAATGAAATAAGTTGCAAACAGGCAAAATGGGTTTGTAAAACCTATAAAGTGCAGAATGTGAATCATGTGTTCAATATATGTTCTGATTTGTTAAAAAACTGTAGTTAAATTGCGTCACAAATGTATTTAAATTCATGTGATTAATGTGTTACTGGGATGTTTTCGAAGGGATTGTAATAGGTTTGAATTTGGAAATCACATGATATAAATATATTCACAATACTTTAAAACCAACACTAAAGTCTTGTTAGAGTTTGTAGACACATTTTGTGTACAATAGATAAAGTATAACACTGGGCAGCAGATATAACAGATAATACAATATACTCACCGTTAAAGCTCCAGGAATCTCTGGTATCAGTCTGTTCCCTGTCTGTAGCTGAAACTGAAACTTACCCTGAAGCTGCTGTATTTATACACTGGGATCTGCTGGCACAGGCTGCATATTACATCACAGACAACTAGTGTAGCCTCTGTTCTTAAAGGGACATGCCAGACAAAATTTAAATCCACATGATGCATTTCAGTTTTGAACAGAAGCATTTTAGTAATATACACATATCAGCAAAAATGCTTCTAATAAAAGCTATAGCAGTTTCAAAAGTGTATTTAAGTATGCACCGTGCACCAGCATTTTAAACACAGCAACAGCCAAAGGCACTTGTACCATCAGGCAATGACTCAATTTGTTAATTGCTGACATGATACAAGCCCCACTGGCACTCTGAGCAGCTGCAGTACGTAAAATGTTGGTGCACTGAGCATATCTAGCTATGCTTCACATGCATGTGCAGAGAAAATGTTAACATTAAAACAGTGAAGATGTTATTTTATTAAAGGTGACTCCTGAGCACTGTGCATCTATTTTTTACTAATACAGAGCCCCAGCCCCCCTTATGTAAAAGAGGAAATTCCCTTCTGTGCAATTACCAGGTTAATGTAGCACCTGTGCCGTCTCTGGTGAGGGTAGGGTTGCCACCTTGGCCATGTTTTCCTGGACACTTATGAATTACACATGCTGCAGGGGTCTCTGGTGAGGGTAGGGTTGCCACCTTGGCAATGTTTTCCTGGACACTTATGAATTACACATGCTGCAGGGGTCTCTGGTGAGGGTAGGGTTGCCACCTTGGCCATGTTTTCCTGGACACTTATGAATTACACATGCTGCAGGGGTCTCTGGTGAGGGTAGGGTTGCCACCTTGGCCATGTTTTCCTGGACACTTATGAATTACACATGCTGCAGGGGTCTCTGGTGAGGGTAGGGTTGCCACCTCAGCCATGTTTTCCTGGACACTTATGAATTACACATGCTGCAGGGGTCTCTGGTGAGGGTAGGGTTACCACCTTGGCCATGTTTTCCTGGACACTTATGAATTACACATGCTGCAGGGGTCTCTGGTGAGGGTAGGGTTGCCACCTTGGCCATGTTTTCCTGGAAACTTATGAATTACACATGCTGCAGGGGTCTCTGGTGAGGGTAGGGTTGCCACCTCAGCCATGTTTTCATGGACACTTATGAATTACACATGCTGCAGGGGTCTCTGGTGAGGGTAGGGTTGCCACCTTGGCCATGTTTTCCTGGACACTTATGAATTACACATGCTGCAGGGGTCTCTGGTGAGGGTAGGGTTGCCACCTTGGCCATGTTTTCCTGGACACTTATGAATTACACATGCTTCAGGGGTCTCTGGTGAGGGTAGGGTTGCCACCTTGGCCATGTTTTCCTGGACACTTATGAATTACACATGCTGCAGGGGTCTCTGGTGAGGGTAGGGTTACCACCTTGGCCATGTTTTCCTAGACACTTATGAATTACACATGCTGCAGGGGTCTCTGGTGAGGGTAGGGTTGCCACCTTGGCCATGTTTTCCTGGACACTTATGAATGACACATGCTGCAGGGGTCTCTGGTGAGGGTAGGGTTGCCACCTTGGCCATGTTTTCCTGGACACTTATGAATGACACATGCTGCAGGGGTCTCTGGTGAGGGTAGGGTTGCCACCTTGGCCATGTTTTCCTGGACACTTATGAATTACACATGCTGCAGGGGTCTCTGGTGAGGGTAGGGTTGCCACCTTGGCCATGTTTTCCTGGACACTTATGAATTACACATGCTTCAGGGGTCTCTGGTGAGGGTAGGGTTGCCACCTTGGCCATGTTTTCCTGGACACTTATGAATTACACATGCTGCAGGGGTCTCTGGTGAGGGTAGGGTTGCCACCTTGGCCATGTTTTCCTGGACACTTATGAATTACACATGCTGCAGGGGTCTCTGGTGAGGGTAGGGTTACCACCTTGGCCATGTTTTCCTAGACACTTATGAATTACACATGCTGCAGGGGTCTCTGGTGAGGGTAGGGTTGCCACCTTGGCCATGTTTTCCTGGACACTTATGAATGACACATGCTGCAGGGGTCTCTGGTGAGGGTAGGGTTGCCACCTTGGCCATGTTTTCCTGGACACTTATGAATGACACATGCTGCAGGGGTCTCTGGTGAGGGTAGGGTTGCCACCTTGGCCATGTTTTCCTGGACACTTATGAATTACACATGCTGCAGGGGTCTCTGGTGAGGGTAGGGTTACCACCTTGACCATGTTTTCCTGGACACTTATGAATTACACATGCTGCAGGGGTCTCTGGTGAGGGTAGGGTTACCACCTCAGCCATGTTTTCCTGGACACTTATGAATTACACATGCTGCAGGGGTCTATGGTGAGGGTAGGGTTGCCACCTCAGCCATGTTTTCCTGGACACTTATGAATGACACATGCTGCAGGGGTCTCTGGTGAGGGTAGGGTTGCCACCTCAGCCATGTTTTCCTGGACACTTATGAATTACACATGCTGCATGGGTCTCTGGTGAGGGTAGGGTTGCCACCTTGGCCATGTTTTCCTGGACACTTATGAATTACACATGCTGCAGGGGTCTCTGGTGAGGGTAGGGTGGCCACCTTGGCCATGTTTTCCTGGACACTTATGAATTACACATTCTGCAGGGGTCTCTGGTGAGGGTAGGGTTGCTACCTTGGCCATGTTTTCATGGACACTTATGAATTACACATGCTGCAGGGGTCTCTGGTGAGGGTAGGGTTGCCACCTCAGCCATGTTTTCATGGACACTTATGAATTACACATGCTGCAGGGGTCTCTGGTGAGGGTAGGGTTGCCACCTCAGCCATGTTTTCCTGGACACTTATGAATTACACATGCTGCAGGGGACTCTGGTGAGGGTAGGGTTGCCACCTTGGCCATGTTTTCCTGGACACTTATGAATGACACATGCTGCAGGGGTCTCTGGTGAGGGTAGGGTTGCCACCTTGGCCATGTTTTCCTGGACACTTATGAATTACACATGCTGCAGGGGTCTCTGGTGAGGGTAGGGTTACCACCTTGGCCATGTTTTCCTGGACACTTATGAATTACACATGCTGCAGGGGTCTCTGGTGAGGGTAGGGTTACCACCTCGGCCATGTTTTCCTGGACACTTATGAATTACACATGCTGCAGGGGTCTCTGGTGAGGGTAGGGTTACCACCTCGGCCATGTTTTCCTGGACACTTATGAATTACACATGCTGCAGGGGTCTATGGTGAGGGTAGGGTTGCCACCTCAGCCATGTTTTCCTGGACACTTATGAATTACACATGCTGCATGGGTCTCTGGTGAGGGTAGGGTTGCCACCTTGGCCATGTTTTCCTGGACACTTATGAATTACACATGCTGCAGGGGTCTCTGGTGAGGGTAGGGTTGCCACCTTGGCCATGTTTTCCTGGACACTTATGAATTACACATGCTGCAGGGGTCTCTGGTGAGGGTAGGGTTGCTACCTTGGCCATGTTTTCATGGACACTTATGAATTACACATGCTGCAGGGGTCTCTGGTGAGGGTAGGGTTGCCACCTCAGCCATGTTTTCATGGACACTTATGAATTACACATGCTGCAGGGGTCTCTGGTGAGGGTAGGGTTGCCACCTCAGCCATGTTTTCCTGGACACTTATGAATTACACATGCTGCAGGGGTCTCTGGTGAGGGTAGGGTTGCCACCTTGGCCATGTTTTCCTGGACACTTATGAATTACACATGCTGCAGGGGTCTCTGGTGAGGGTAGGGTTGCCACCTTGGCCATGTTTTCCTGGACACTTATGAATTACACGTGCTGCAGGGGTCTCTGGTGAGGGTAGGGTTGCCACCTTGGCCATGTTTTCCTGGACACTTATGAATTACACATGCTGCAGGGGTCTCTGGTGAGGGTAGGGTTACCACCTTGGCCATGTTTTCCTAGACACTTATGAATTACACATGCTGCAGGGGTCTCTGGTGAGGGTAGGGTTGCCACCTTGGCCATGTTTTCCTGGACACTTATGAATGACACATGCTGCAGGGGTCTCTGGTGAGGGTAGGGTTGCCACCTTGGCCATGTATTCCTGGACACTTATGAATTACACATGCTGCAGGGGTCTCTGGTGAGGGTAGGGTTACCACCTTGGCCATGTTTTCCTGGACACTTATGAATTACACATGCTGCAGGGGTCTCTGGTGAGGGTAGGGTTACCACCTCGGCCATGTTTTCCTGGACACTTATGAATTACACATGCTGCAGGGGTCTATGGTGAGGGTAGGGTTGCCACCTCGGCCATGTTTTCCTGGACACTTATGAATTACACATGCTGCAGGGGTCTCTGGTGAGTGTAGGGTTGCCACCTCGGCCATGTTTTCCTGGACACTTATGAATTACACATGCTGCAGGGGTCTCTGGTGAGGGTAGGGTTGCCACCTTGGCCATGTTTTCCTGGACACTTATGAGTTACACATGCTGCAGGGGTCTCTGGTGAGGGTAGGGTTGCCACCTCAGCCATGTTTTCCTGGACACTTATGAATTACACATGCTGCAGGGGTCTCTGGTGAGGGTAGGGTTGCCACCTTGGCCATGTTTTCCTGGACACTTATGAATTACACATGCTGCAGGGGTCTCTGGTGAGGGTAGGGTTGCCACCTCAGCCATGTTTTCCTGGACACTTATGAATTACACATGCTGCAGGGGTCTCTGGTGAGGGTAGGGTTGCCACCTTGGCCATGTTTTCCTGGACACTTATGAATTACACATGCTGCAGGGGTCTCTGGTGAGGGTAGGGTTGCCACCTCAGCCATGTTTTCCTGGACACTTATGAATTACACATGCTGCATGGGTCTCTGGTGAGGGTAGGGTTACCACCTTGGCCATGTTTTCCTGGACACTTATGAATTACACATACTGCAGGGGTCTCTGGTGAGGGTAGGTTTGCCACCTTGGCCATGTTTTCCTGGACACTTATGAATTACACATGCTGCAGGGGTCTCTGGTGAGGGTAGGGTTGCCACCTCAGCCATGTTTTCCTGGACACTTATGAATTACACATGCTGCAGGGGTCTCTGGTGATGGTAGGGTTACCACCTTGGCCATGTTTTCCTGGACACTTATGAATTACACATGCTGCAGGGGTCTCTGGTGAGGGTAGGGTTGCCACCTTGGCCATGTTTTCCTGGACACTTATGAATTACACATGCTGCAGGGGTCTCTGGTGAGGGTAGGGTTGCCACCTTGGCCATGTTTTCCTGGACACTTATGAATTACACATGCTGCAGGGGTCTCTGGTGAGGGTAGGGTTGCCACCTTGGCCATGTTTTCCTGGACACTTATGAATTACACATGCTGCAGGGGTCTCTGGTGAGGGTAGGGTTGCCACCTTGGCCATGTTTTCCTGGACACTTATGAATTACACATGCTGCAGGGGTCTCTGGTGAGGGTAGGGTTGCTACCTTGGCCATGTTTTCATGGACACTTATGAATTACACATGCTGCAGGGGTCTCTGGTGAGGGTAGGGTTGCCACCTCAGCCATGTTTTCATGGACACTTATGAATTACACATGCTGCAGGGGTCTCTGGTGAGGGTAGGGTTGCCACCTCAGCCATGTTTTCCTGGACACTTATGAATTACACATGCTGCAGGGGTCTCTGGTGAGGGTAGGGTTGCCACCTTGGCCATGTTTTCCTGGACACTTATGAATTACACATGCTGCAGGGGTCTCTGGTGAGGGTAGGGTTGCCACCTTGGCCATGTTTTCCTGGACACTTATGAATTACACGTGCTGCAGGGGTCTCTGGTGAGGGTAGGGTTGCCACCTTGGCCATGTTTTCCTGGACACTTATGAATTACACATGCTGCAGGGGTCTCTGGTGAGGGTAGGGTTACCACCTTGGCCATGTTTTCCTAGACACTTATGAATTACACATGCTGCAGGGGTCTCTGGTGAGGGTAGGGTTGCCACCTTGGCCATGTTTTCCTGGACACTTATGAATGACACATGCTGCAGGGGTCTCTGGTGAGGGTAGGGTTGCCACCTTGGCCATGTATTCCTGGACACTTATGAATTACACATGCTGCAGGGGTCTCTGGTGAGGGTAGGGTTACCACCTTGGCCATGTTTTCCTGGACACTTATGAATTACACATGCTGCAGGGGTCTCTGGTGAGGGTAGGGTTACCACCTCGGCCATGTTTTCCTGGACACTTATGAATTACACATGCTGCAGGGGTCTCTGGTGAGGGTAGGGTTGCCACCTCGGCCATGTTTTCCTGGACACTTATGAATTACACATGCTGCAGGGGTCTCTGGTGAGTGTAGGGTTGCCACCTCGGCCATGTTTTCCTGGACACTTATGAATTACACATGCTGCAGGGGTCTCTGGTGAGGGTAGGGTTGCCACCTTGGCCATGTTTTCCTGGACACTTATGAGTTACACATGCTGCAGGGGTCTCTGGTGAGGGTAGGGTTGCCACCTCAGCCATGTTTTCCTGGACACTTATGAATTACACATGCTGCAGGGGTCTCTGGTGAGGGTAGGGTTGCCACCTTGGCCATGTTTTCCTGGACACTTATGAATTACACATGCTGCAGGGGTCTCTGGTGAGGGTAGGGTTGCCACCTCAGCCATGTTTTCCTGGACACTTATGAATTACACATGCTGCAGGGGTCTCTGGTGAGGGTAGGGTTGCCACCTTGGCCATGTTTTCCTGGACACTTATGAATTACACATGCTGCAGGGGTCTCTGGTGAGGGTAGGGTTGCCACCTCAGCCATGTTTTCCTGGACACTTATGAATTACACATGCTGCATGGGTCTCTGGTGAGGGTAGGGTTACCACCTTGGCCATGTTTTCCTGGACACTTATGAATTACACATACTGCAGGGGTCTCTGGTGAGGGTAGGTTTGCCACCTTGGCCATGTTTTCCTGGACACTTATGAATTACACATGCTGCAGGGGTCTCTGGTGAGGGTAGGGTTGCCACCTCAGCCATGTTTTCCTGGACACTTATGAATTACACATGCTGCAGGGGTCTCTGGTGATGGTAGGGTTACCACCTTGGCCATGTTTTCCTGGACACTTATGAATTACACATGCTGCAGGGGTCTCTGGTGAGGGTAGGGTTGCCACCTTGGCCATGTTTTCCTGGACACTTATGAATTACACATGCTGCAGGGGTCTCTGGTGAGGGTAGGGTTGCCACCTTGGCCATGTTTTCCTGGACACTTATGAATTACACATGCTGCAGGGGTCTCTGGTGAGGGTAGGGTTGCCACCTTGGCCATGTTTTCCTGGACACTTATGAATTACACATGCTGCAGGGGTCTCTGGTGAGGGTAGGGTTGCCACCTTGGCCATGTTTTCCTGGACACTTATGAATTACACATGCTGCAGGGGTCTCTGGTGAGGGTAGGGTTGACACCCCAGCCATGTTTTCCTGGACACTTATGAGTTACACATGCTGCAGGGTATGCAGGGAGGAACATAATTAGTGCTTTCCAGGATCGCTATTTGAGTGGACACAATGGGTTAATCCTTCCCTTGTGTAAGGATCTCCATGAACAAACATTTTTATGTAAATACAATGAGCACCAACCAGCTAAAATCACCTTTAGCGCAGGAGAGTGAAAATGGCTCAGCACTAAAAGCTTCATTAGGAAATTACAAATTATTAGTTTTATTTTATATTGCAGACATTTATCATCTTGCACCTACATAACATAAGATTAAGTTAATATTCTAAACATATTGATATAAATGATTTATTTACTGTAACAACTACCTAACTGAGCTTCTAAGGAGAACATGAAGGCAGCAAATCAGTGTTCCTCAGTTCCAGTCCTCAGGGCACACTAACAGGACAGATTTGCAAGAAATCTGTACTAGAGCACAGGTGAAAGAATCAACTGATGGGTGAAAGCAACAGGTTAGTAACCACGGTTACTGATCAGCTGATTACTTCACCTGTGCTCTGGTCCTGCAAATGTGACCTGTGTTTGTCCAATACTCTCTACAGAGGCCAAATAGCAAACTCTGTCGCTTAGATTTTCTTCAAAATTCTGCAAATAACCTTAAAGGGATAGTAAACAGCAAAAATGTTAATTTTTTAAAAGATAGATAAAACCATTCCCCAGTTTTGCATAATCAACACTGTTATTGAAATATACTTTTTCTTCCTAATGGGAAAGAGTCCATAGCCGAATTCATTACTTGTGGGAAATAAGAACCTGGCCACCAGGAGGAGGCAAAGACACCCCAGCCAAAGGCTTAAATACTCCTCCCACTCCCCTCATCCCCCAGTCATTCTTTGCCTTTCGTCCCAGGAGGTTGGCAGAGAAGTGTCAGAAGTTTTTATTTTATTTATTTTACGTTAATTTTATTTTGAATGTCTCTTATGGAGAGTAGTACTCTTCGGCATGGGACGGGAGTTTTAAGTAATCCTGTCAGTTTCTCAGTGAGGGCCTGGACGAATGTTAGAGTCCGGAGATGCAGTGGGAGTTCTCTCTGCGACACCATCCTGACTCATATTAACAGCTCCTCTAGCACTTGGCATTGACGAACTTCGCTTCGCTACCTGCTATCTTCTCTCAAGTCCATGGTGGAGGCGACGCTACTATCCATCACACTTGAAAGGCCGTGTTCCTGTTCCACAGCGTAGATTCCGGTAAGATCGTTTCATTTTATTGCTATGAAATTGTTACAGAAGCATTAGTTATTTTGTTGTGAAGAGCTTATTTCCCAGCAGCAATGCCTGAACCAGCAAGCCAGCGCCTAAGAAGGGCTCCAAGAAAACCGTAACAAGTATCATTTCATAAAGAGTTAACTCTTTTTTTTCAGCTTTTAGAAACTATTGTCTAATCACCTCTGTAGCCAGACTGGTAATTGATAAGATGAACTTGTAAACTTGTTATCTTAAGTACTGTAATCCTATTGTGGCCTGTCAAAGGACAGTGCTCTCTATCTAAATGTGTGATGGGGGATTTTGTGCTTCCCCCCCTCTCCCCCTGGGAGTGCCCTGTGTGCATGTAACCTTAATAAAAAGCAGGCTGGGCATCCCAGTCCTGAGTTCTTGTTTGACCCTCAATCGCAGCGTTGACTCGTTTTTGTGGGCAGAAGGGTATCCTAGCGGTACTGCAGCTAAGGGAGATTATTCTATATTTGCGAGACTCATATAGAATACTATGGAAAGCAGCTTCTCCCCTCTTTAGCAATAGGGATCCAGGCTACTAAGCGGTCCATCTCTCAGTGAGACTAAGGGTAACCGTAACATTTGGCGGCAGCGGCGGGATTTTCCTGGATTTCCTAGGAGAGGTACAGAACGGATGGAGAGCGCTTACGAAAAATTGAAGCGTACAACCCAAAAGGATTTACTTGAAAGCAGAGGGGGGTACGCCAGCAACCGGCCGAGGAGAGAGCTGATCGCAGAATTGACCGAACTGGATCAGAGCTTCACAATGGCGGAAACACCGACCACGATTAGTGACGAAAAAACCAGGATTGTTCGGGAAAGGCTCTCATTATACGGGCCGAACCCCTCCATGGAATTGGTACAGCAGTTGATGGCAGAGGCGGACGAGGATATACGAGAGACTCGAGCCCACGAACTCAACCTAGCGAATGCACACCGCAATGCTGAAGCCCCGCAGGTAATCATCCCTGTCGAAAATGCTGGGAGGCCCAAGATACCCTATGCGGCATTTCGACCCTTCCTAGAGAGCGAGACAGGGATTGATGAATATTTGGCGGACTTCGAAAGGCAATGTGCCCTGCACCAGATTCCCAACAGAGAGTGGCCCACGATATTGTCTGGGAAACTATCCGGGCGAGCCCTGGAAGCCTTTCGTACTCTGGGTGCTGAGGAAGTGACACAGTATGAGCTAGTTAAGGAGACACTGTTGCGACGGTACGCTGTAACTCCGGACACGTATCGCCGACAGTTTCGGGGCACGGAAAAGAAGCCTAACGATACCCATATGGAATGGGCGCACCGAATGCGGAGAGCGGCAAATCACTGGCTGAGCGGAAGTAAAGCGGTGACTGGGGAGGAAATTTTACAATTGTTTCTCTTAGAACATTTTTATAATGGCATGGAACAGCAAGGGAAGGAATGGCTGCGAGACAGGCGGCCTTCTACCTTAGAAGAAGCAGCCAAATTGGCCGATGAACATTATGACTCCCGTCTTCACGAACCCATGAACTACCGAGCTCCAGCACGGGTCGAACCCAGAGAGGTTTACCGTGCACCCCCTCGTACTGAATTCCGAGCCCCGGTGCCCACAAGGCCCGTCCGACACTCAGGACCACCCAATAACAGCTCTGAGCGTCCCAGACCGACTTGCCACCGATGCAAGCAACCAGGGCATTTCATGGCTAGCTGCCCCCTTAATACGCACCAGACACCCAGGAATTACAATTACCCCTCTGGGTCCTATCGTCCGGCCCGGGCCCTCTGTGTTAACCAAGAGGCCCCTATGGAGGGATATGTGGGGCCGCTTCACGAGGCAGACCCTGTATATGCTGCCTCAGATAACCGCCAGCACCATCGGCAGAGGGTATGGCTCGAGGGGCGATCTACCGAGGGATTGCGAGACACAGGGGCTACTATCACGCTGGTACAGAGTCATTTGGTGCCAGAGCACAAGCGATCCGGACAGACTGTGGCCGTTAGAGTGGCGGGGGGGGATGTGTACAAAATTCCAACAGTTAAAGTGCATCTTGATTGGGGAGCGGGAAAGGGGGCTGTGAACGTGGGCCTAATGGATAATTTACCTGCCGAAGTACTACTGGGCAACGATTTGGGCCCCATGACTTCTGCCTATGCTCCAGTATGCAACAACGAGGCGGACCCAGTGACTACACGGGCCCAAGCCCGGACGGAGCGAGAGCTCTCACCAGTGCGGGAGACACAGGTAAGACCTACCCCGACCTTGCCTGACAGGTTAGGCCCCATACCCTGGGACACCCCAGATGCTTTCGAGGCAGAGTCTAAGACTGACCCGACCTTACAAAAGTACCGGGAACGAGCAGAGACCGGAGGGGGCGGGGCAGATAACGAAACATTCTTATGGGAAAAAGGGAAACTATACCGCTGGACAGAGAAAAGGGGACAGCGTAGGCGACAGCTGGTAGTGCCCCACAAATACCGTCAAGAAATCCTCAAAATAGGCCACGACATCCCCTTAGCAGGCCACCTAGCCGTTACCCGTACCCTACACCGCATTACTCACACGTTCTTTTGGCCAGGGGTGCACGCTGACGTTAGAACTTACTGTAACACCTGCGATGTGTGTCAACGAGTAGGAAGGCGAGGCGATCACCCTAAAGCCCAGCTAGTAAATATGCCCATTGTAGAGGAACCCTTCAGCCGGGTTGCTATTGACCTAGTGGGACCACTGGCTACCCCTAGTCCCTCCGGTAAGCGATACATTCTTACCGTAGTGGACTACGCTACCAGGTACCCAGAGGCTGTCGCCCTATCCAACATACAAGCGGATACGGTAGTGAATGCACTAGTACAGGTGTTCTCCCGGGTAGGATTTCCAAAAGAAATCCTATCCGACCGAGGCACCCAATTTACGGCTGAATTGACCCAACAACTCTGGCAGGTTTGCAAAATTAAGTCCCTCCTGAGCTCCCCATACCACCCCCAGACGAACGGGCTGTGTGAGAGGTTCAATGGGACCCTCAAGCAAATGCTCAAGACGTTCACTCAGGAATACCGAGACTGGGAACGCTTCCTGCCGCACCTCCTATTTGCTTATCGGGAGGTGCCCCAGGAAACGACAGGGTTCTCTCCCTTCGAGTTGCTCTATGGAAGAAAGGTACGGGGACCCCTAAACCTGATCCGGGAGCACTGGGAGGGAGAGATGGAGGCTGACGGTGTCCCCATTGTGCCATACGTGCTGGAACTCAGGGACCGAATGGAGCAATTAGCCAAATCCGTGCGGGCTAATCTCCAGTTGGCCCAGAGAAGACAGAAAGTATGGTACGATCGGGGGGCCCGAAAGAGAATCTTCACCATAGGACAAAAGGTGTTAGTACTTAAGCCGGTGAAGACAGACAAATTGCAGGCGTCCTGGCAGGGTCCCTACCAGATCGTAGAGAAAAGGGGAGACACCACTTATGTGATAGCTAGCTGCCACGACAACAATCTTAGAAAGACATTCCATGTAAACATGCTCAAGGAATATTTTGAGCGGCCAGAGAACGTGACGGCCGTATGTTGTTCCCCTCAGGAAGACCCCGACAGTTTACCCATTCCAGACCTATTAGAAAAGAGCATCCCCACAGGTATAGTGGCGCAGGTTCAGATAGGGGACCGACTTAGCCCCACTGAAAGGGAGCAGCTCAACCAACTCCTCCAGTCTAAACACCTCACCTTATCCCCGAAGCAGTTAGGACAGGAATGAAGAAGGAGATCGATGAGATGCTCCAGCTCAGGGTAATTGAGCCCTCCGATAGTCCCTGGGCCTCCCCAGTTGTCTTGGTGCCCAAGAAAGATGGGACCACCCGGTTCTGCGTAGACTATCGGAGGCTCAATGAAAATACAGTGACGGACGCTTACCCTATGCCCAGGGTAGACGAGCTACTCGATCGTATAGCCAGGGGAAATTACCTGACCACTATTGACCTCTGCAAAGGTTACTGGCAGATTCCCCTGGCCCCGGAGGCTATCCCCAAGTCGGCATTCGTCACCCCATTCGGCTTATATCAGTTTAGGGTAATGCCGTTTGGGATGAAGAATGCCCCAGCTACATTCCAGCGCTTGGTGGATAGGCTCCTGGATGGCTTCCAGAGTTTTGCTTGCGCCTACCTGGACGACATAGCGATCCACAGTGAGTCCTGGGAGGACCACTTAGCTCATGTGGGAATGGTTCTGGATCAGATCCGGGCTGCTGGCCTGACTCTGAAGCCAGAAAAATGCCACTTTGGGATGGCCGAGGTACAGTACCTGGGTCACCGGGTGGGGTGTGGAAAGCAGCGACCAGAGCCGGCCAAAATAGAAGCTGTCGCCAATTGGCCCACCCCCATCACTAAGACTCAGGTCCTAGCCTTCCTGGGCACGGCAGGGTACTATAGACGGTTCGTACCAGACTACAGCACACTTGCCAAACCCCTGACTGACTTGACCAAGAAGAACTTACCTCGACAGGTCCTGTGGTCTCCCCACTGTGAAACGGCTTTCCAGGCTCTCAAAAATGCTCTAATTAACGCTCCTGTCTTGGCGGCCCCAGCCCTTAACAAACGTTTTATCGTCCATACAGATGCTTCCATGTTCGGGCTGGGAGCCGTCCTCAGCCAAGTAGGCGAAGATGGAGGGGAGCATCCAGTTGCCTACATCAGCCGGAAGCTCCTGCCCCGCGAAGTCAGCTATGCAGCGGTCGAAAAGGAGTGTTTGGCTTTGGTGTGGGCATTAAAGAAATTGACTCCCTATTTATATGGTCAGGAGTTCACTCTGGTCACCGACCATAACCCGTTGGTGTGGCTGAACCGGGTCTCTGGAGATAACGGCAGGCTATTACGTTGGAGCTTATCGTTGCAACCCTTCAATTTCACCATTACTTACAGACCTGGGAAACAGAATGGCAACGCCGACGGGTTGTCCAGACAAACCGACCTCAGCCCCGCATAATCAGCGGTCTGGACAGCCTTAGTCTGCCCCGAAAAGGGGTCAGACCGTGTCTGCCAGAGTGTTCCACAGAAAGGGAGCACTGTTACAGAAGCATTAGTTATTTTGTTGTGAAGAGCTTATTTCCCAGCAGCAATGCCTGAACCAGCAAGCCAGCGCCTAAGAAGGGCTCCAAGAAAACCGTAACAAGTATCATTTCATAAAGAGTTAACTCTTTTTTTTCAGCTTTTAGAAACTATTGTCTAATCACCTCTGGAGCCAGACTGGTAATTGATAAGATGAACTTGTAAACTTGTTATCTTAAGTACTGTAATCCTATTGTGGCCTGTCAAAGGACAGTGCTCTCTATCTAAATGTGTGATGGGGGATTTTGTGCTTCCCCCCCTCTCCCCCTGGGAGTGCCCTGTGTGCATGTAACCTTAATAAAAAGCAGGCTGGGCATCCCAGTCCTGAGTTCTTGTTTGACCCTCAATCGCAGCGTTGACTCGTTTTTGTGGGCAGAAGGGTATCCTAGCGGTACTGCAGCTAAGGGAGATTATTCTATATTTGCGAGACTCATATAGAATACTATGGAAAGCAGCTTCTCCCCTCTTTAGCAATAGGGATCCAGGCTACTAAGCGGTCCATCTCTCAGCGAGACTAAGGGTAACCGTAACAGAAATGTACTGTTATTTATTGTGAAAGTTAAGTTTCGGTCTCAGTGAGGCACCGTTTTACCTATCTGGGAATCAAGGGATATTTCCTCCTTAGGGTGGATTACTGAACGGGAGGGGGGGGGGGTTTCTTTAATCATGTTTCTTATGTGATTCAACCTGCTTTGTGTAGTGTGTATTGGCTCTTGGCTGGGACAGTGGGGCCTTGTTGCCGCATTTTGGTGGTGCACTTTTTTGAACTATACGATTCAACTTGTAACCGGGTGTTGTTATGCTAGGTTTTCCACTTCCGCATTCCTGACCATGTGGCAATGAAGAAATTCTGCTTTGCTCAGGTCTGGTAGGTGGTGAGTGCCCCAGCCATTGTGGGTGTCAGGTGCTGTTAGTTTTTTATATAGTTTTTTCAGCCATGGAGGATGCTGAAACTATTGTAATTTCAGATTCTGATTCTTCCTCATGTGAGGAATGTACTTCGGCCCTGTTGACGCAGGTCAACCAGTCATGTCTCTTATGCCTTCTTAGAGCGCCTGGTTCTTCGGGCTCGGGGAACCATGGGTCTGCTGAGTCATCAGCCTCTGGGGGTCCTGTCCCTTAAGAAACAAATTCCCTACCGCACTCTTCTACTACACTTGCGGGTGACCCTAATGTTAATTTCCCCTCCGTACAGGGTGGATTATTCCCCCCGGAGGTTGCAGCACATTTCCGCTTTAACATATTGATGGCGATTATTCTCCTGCCAGGTCGAGAAGTTCATTCGGGGTTGTGTTCTTGTCCGATTATCCCTGGTATCCACACCTTGGGAGGGCCTATACAGTTCCCTACGGGTGTGACTGTTCCTGAGTGTTGTGCCTTTCGATACAAGATAGCGCCCCTACGCGTTTTACTATGACATGTTTTCCAGTTATTGGGGATCCTCTCCTTCATCAGTATGGGAATTCTCAGTCCTCGAATGGTACTTCTAATTAGACAAGAGGGAATGCTGTTATCTCCTGACTGTCTATTGTGATCTTTCCCAGAGTTTTTCTCTTGGAAGTTCCGGGTCTTGTTTGGCATGTCCTGTGGAGGCCTGGTTCTTCCTTGGCGGATGCTTACGGGTTGCCTTATTTTATTTTCATCCGGTTAGGATATATTTAATTTGATTATCTGTTTTCCTTCGGGAACTTCTGGGATTGATTTATCTGGTTACTTCCATGGAAGTTGTTCACGGACACGTTGGTCTGAAGTTTACTGTTTCTGTCCTCTCCTCTGTGGGAGGTTGTTTTGGCAATTTGTCAGCTATGTCAGTGATGTATGTTGTGCCTGGCTGGTCTGGCGGGACCTTGAGTGTTCACTTGTTTGTTTTTATGGTTTGTTTTCACAAACTACACTAAGCATGCTACATCACAGACTTTTGGGTCCCGATGGCAGGATAGATTGGGTTAGTCCCTATCAGCCTGCAGCCGGGTGCCTGAGTCGGTGAAGTTCCACCGTATCACTCTCTTGCTCCTGCTTTAGGGGGGCTGGACCCTCCCCGTTAGGTGAGGTTCGGTGCCTTGCACCTCTTTCTACTTTTTTGGGTGGTTGGACCTACTAGGGTATCCTAGGTCTGGTTCCGGGGGTCCTTCTTGGGACTCTTTGGGAACGTTCGTTCCTCAGTTTTTCTTTGGGACCCAGTTTTCATTGGGATCCAGCAGCTACTGTAGTCTAGTGGCTAGCTTGTGGCTTGCCATACAGAGGTGGCTGGTTCACCTCAACCTGCTGACGCTGGATGTCCATTCCCGGCAGAAACCCAGACGTTAAGGTCTCCTTGGGCTCCGCCTAAGGGTTCTTCCTGGTTCTGGAACTTGTGTTCCAATGTTTTTCTTCCATCCCTTGGGGTCGGATGCCAAGGTGAGGCTCTGGTTTCTTTGGAGGGTTCCATTGATTCTGATGACCTTGGGGCTTGGTGTCCTCATAGAGGTCGGTTCCTTAAACTCTTAGGGTTGTATGGCCCTATTAAAGGAATTTTTTACAGTCCATTTCCTCTGTTTCTTATGAAGTCCCCCTGGTGATCGGATTTTCTGTCAGATGGGGGATGTCTGACCAGGGTTCTGGTCAGGTTGGCTTACTCACTTTGGGTTCCCAGTATGTGGAATTTTTTCTCTGAGGTGTTCTCTTCCATCAGGTCCAGTTGCTGATCTGGGGTGAGCCCGGGGTTCCCTGTTAGCGTTGGTATAGCCCTTTCTATACCTGTCCTAGTAACCCCACCAGGGTTCTGGCCTCACTCCAGGAAGGGCTTCCTTGTCTCTCTTTTGGGAGTCTTGAGCTTTCTTCTGGACGTCTGGTGCCCTGGTTTTGTGAGGGCATGTGCTTCTTGGATGTTTTTACCGGTTCCATTGTCTGTTCTAGCCTTTTGGTTTCTGCACTCTTGCGTAGGTGCTTGGTGAGGGCACCTTTTGGGTGCTGGCATGCTTGGGTCCGTCCTTGCATTGGAGATGGCTTCTCGATTCTTTGAGACTTGTATTGTGTGGGCAGGTGCTCCTTGCCTTAAGTCCCTGTATTGCTCAGGGAAGATTTGTTTCCCTCTGTGGGGGTGTTTTCCCAAGTTAATAGGGATAACCTTGCTTGAGAATTTTGTCTCTCTGGGTTACTGCGTTCCACAAGTTCTCTGGGTTTCTGGTCTATTGCCTGATGTCTGTGGGTATTCAGATTTGCACACTTTTGATGTGGCTTGTGGTGTAGCACTGCTTTAGTGGTACTTTCTATAGTGGTTCTTTTTCCATATATATATATATATATATATATATATATATATATATATATATATATATATATATATATATATATATATATATATGTATATATAGCTTTTATTCACATATTATTATCAAGATTGTCTACTGTCACATCTTACCAGTCTTTTTGTATGTTGATAAACATGGATCCATGTTAATGTACTATTTGAATATTGCCCATATGTACCTTTACATATTGCATATTATTTATTGTTTTCAACTTTTGTTTTAATTATTGCTTTAATTGTTTTAACTGTAAACATTTATTGGTATTAATAAATACACGTGTACTACCTATTCACATCCTAGCTCACTTCTAGTTGAGGCGCTCAGGCTACATCCATATATTCTTAGAGCCGCATTTGTGGCAGCCCCAATGCAGAAAGAGTGTGGTGCAATTTTACTCACATCAAGACCTGTCTCAGTTGCAGCTTTATTCAAAACTCGACTAAATAGAATTTTTGAAATGAATCTACTGTCCGCATGTATTAGGAACTGCCCTTGCACTTGTGGCCTCAAAGACAAATATGCATTTACTAAATACACCAGGCACCAGGGGCTTCCCACAGGAGGAATAGTTAGCCACATGCCCTTCCCTGACTGGACTGTTTTTGAACAGGGAATAAACAAAAGGAGGGAGTCTTGTGAAGCCCTAATGTGGTCAAGTTGTTCTTCTAAACCTACTTTCTGTCTTGAGGGGGGCACTAATTCACTAACTCTGAGGGCTGGGGCAAATGCTAACACAAATGCAGTTCTGAACAACAATATTTCAAATGGGGAAGCACAAATAACTTCTAACACAGCGACCCACCGCTCAAGCCGGTCATGATTAATAGGTTCCAGCGTGTCTCTATGCTGTGGCTGAGATCTCCTTTATAAATTTTGGAAAACGAAGTGCTAGATATTAATACCCAATAAGCCACTCTCAAAAGGCCTATCTCCTTCCTAGATAGGGGTAAAAATAGACAATATGGAATTTGGTGGTAGAGAGGGCGCTAAAGCTATTAGATATTTAAATACCAAAGAATAAATATAATGAAATAATAATAAAAGTTAATCACACTGGATTGGTTCTAAAACAGAAAATAGACCTTTAATATATATTACTCTAAATTCATTTATAAAAAATCAAGCAAATTTAAAATACAAATTAATTGACAATAATCATAGTATCCACATTAAAAGTTCATAGTGTATATTCTTATAAAAAGTTGCAACTTAAAATCAGCCTTCAGTCCAGAACTGTATCCAAATTACACATATGCCAGTAGGAGTATATCAATTATCAGTGAGTACCAAACACCACTTTAACGGTCGGATCTTGGGTTTGGGGTTAAACATACAATGTCATATGCATATGACCATCCAGCCGTTAATCCTGTTAAGGTTTTGCACTAATACCTTGTTTCTTTGTAGTCCCTTTCCGTGATGGGTATGGATTTTTATCCTCTTATCTTCACCTGTATGTCACACGCGCTGTTTCTTTACCGTTGCAGTCAGATGATGTCACTCTTGACCTTTTTTTTAAAATATACTTGCGCAAGTATTTTGAAGATGTTATCCGTTTCTTATGTCTTCCGCATCAGCTGGGTCCTAGTCACCTCTGCTCTTTAAGTACACTGTACGCAGAATGTCGACCTCTCTCCCAAGAAGCAGCTTTGTTTACGGTGTAAACAAATGACTCACCTTGTAATATGAACTGACACAGCTCATTCTACACGTTTCACCTTCTTTCAGGGCTTTGATCTCCCCCAACCTCTTACGGCTTGGCGGATAACAAAGGAATTTGCAGGATCAGGTAAGGCCTAGATCCATAAAAGAAGGATAAAACAGCCAAGCAGGACTGTATAGCTCCCTGATGAGTGCCTGTGGCATGTAAACTTACCAGTTAGTCCCTTAAGGTCACCTGCGATCCTCAAGCAGATTCAACACCCCTGGCATTAAAAAACTGGTCCCACTCATTCCAAAGTCTCACATAGGAGTGCCAAGAGGAACACACTAGGGGCAGTAAAGCTATCCAGGACTTACAAGCTGCTAAAGGAAATCAGGACAATGTAAACCAATTTTAGCTGCCTTGAGAACTAGATGTATAAAGGTCTCCCACTCAAATCTAGACAACGCATTAGCCACTACATTGTTTACCACAGGAACATGCCTAGCCTTAAATTGAATATTGAGCTCCAGACAGCGCAACACCAGGTGACGCAGCAAGCCAACCACCACCGCTGAAGTTGCAGACAGGTTGTTAATAGCATACACCACGCTGATGTTGTCTGTCCGAACATAACAGTTTTGTCTGAAAATGTATTTCTCCAAAGCTCGAAGGACAGAACTATGGGAAAAAGTTCAAGAAGGGTTAAATTGCGAGTCAAGCCCAGAGTTAACCATGTACTCGGCCATTGACTTGCACTCCACTCTCCCTGCAAATAAGCCCCATAGCCATGCGACCCTGATGCATCCGTGAAAAGATGCAGAAGTTGACTAGATACCGGACCGGTGTGCCAAACACGCACCCATTAAACTTCTGAAGAAAAGCTAAATCAGCTATCAGGTCCTGAGAGTAAAATGTTGTCAGTGGGCTTGTATCTGCTGCTAAGATGTCTTTCTAGTCTGTGATTAAAGACCCTGCCCATAGGAATGACCCTGCAAGGAAAATTGAGGAGTCCTAGGAGAGATTGTAATTTTTTAAGTGAAATGACTCTACTGGAAGCAGCCGCTCAAACCGCCTCCAGCATGGCTTGTATCTTCTATGCCAGGAATGTTCACAAAGCATCTTAAACGTGTCAGTTTCTATTCCAAGAAAGGTTAAAGGGACACTGAACCCACATTTTTTCTTTTGTGATTCCGATAGAGCATAACATTTTAAGCAATTTTCTAATTTACTCCTATTATCAAATTGTCTTTATTCTCTTGGTATCTTTATTTGAAATGCAAGAATCTAAGTTTAGGTGCCGGCCCATTTTTGGTGAATGACCTGGGTTGTTCTTGCTGATTGGTGTATAAATTCATCCACCAATAAAAAAGTGCTATCCAAAGTCTGAACCAAAAAAAGCTTAGATGCCTTCTTTTTCAAATAAAGATAGCAAGAGAACGAAGAAAAAATGATAATAGGAGTAAATTAGAAAGTTGCTTAAAATTGCAAGCTCTATCTGAATCATGAAAGAAAAAAATTGGGTTCAGTGTCCCTTTAAGCACGTTGTGCGACCCTGAGTCTTAACTTCAGCAAGGGGGAATCCAAATTGAGACATAAGACTCTGCATCTTGTTCATTAAGGACAAACATTCATCCAAGCCTGGTCTCCCTACTAAGAGGAAATCATCCACGTAATGAGCTATGGAATCACTGCCAGCGCTACAAGCCAATTTTATTCTGAAAGGACCAAAAGGTACCAACTATTTTTCTATTTCTGTTGGCCCACAATGTTTGCAAACCTGAGTTAGTGGAAGGAGTGGGGGAGAGCTATGGGGGCCCATGCACTGCCAGTGGAATCAAACGTTAAAACAGGGTTACCAGCCATTTTACTATGGGTCACCAGCCAAATTTTGGGAGGGGTATTTTTTTAGGTAGCAAGATGAGAAGACTGGACGCTTGTATCTTTTAGGGCCTGTCCCATCATCACTTCTTTCCCACTGTCTATAAGCTTCAAACGACAGGTCAAAGATGTTAATATACTTGCCCTGATGATCCCTAGATGTACTCGGGGTCACTTTATCCCTAATTGCTGGTGGAACGGTGGGTCCAGAAGGTGTACGCTTGTCTGTAGTTGTATGCTCTGACCTCAACACCCCCTGTAAGAGATCCAACAACTTGCAAGCACATAGTACATTGGGACCGGGAGGATCAGAGTTGGTAAACAGGGAGGGAGAGGAAACTGGTAACGAACACTAGCAGTCATACTCCCTATTTCAGCATGACCCCCCCTTTGCAATGATGAAACCACATTCACACTGCCAGATGCACACACATTCAACAAGCCTGAGGGACATTCATGTATCTGAAAAGGCTGATCATTCAAACCTTGCTGACCCAAACTAACATTTACACCTTGTACTGTAGTTAAGGAGTTATGGGATGGGCCTTTAATGGGATTAGCATTCCAAGTCATATTCCTATCCTGAATTGTTAATTGGGCTCTCTATGACCTCTGTCCTTTTTGCTGCTGCAGGATTATGGGCCTGCAAAGAACTGCATTGTTTACCCCTAACAACTCAAACTCAAGAGGCTTTTTAGACCTGGTCCCCCTTATGTTAGCGCGATCACCTCTGCCCCTGATTTATCAACTGATTCTACAAGCAGCAGATCTTTTAGGCAATCTACCCCTCTGTGGGCCTTGTCCTGTTCTCAACACCTTAATTGAGGCCTGTCGCTGCACTGTGATCGACATGTAGGGTTGCCAGATGTCCAGTATTAAATCTGGACTGTCCGGTATTTCAGGTTACTGCCCGGTAAAAAATGTTTTTTTTAAAAACGGACATAGCCGTAGGTAGACTTTGTTTAATTGCTTTTGAATTTTTTTTTTAAGAGATTCTTGATGCTTCCAACTAATGCAGAAGTCGATGCCGCATCTGGGCCAACCGGGCTACCCTACCTACCCAGCACTGCCACTGAGAGTAACCCCAAGCCCATTAGCCAAGCCTGTGTCCACTGTCCAGGCTCCGCTCAGCTGATCCTGATATGTGGACCCTTCTGCCTCAGCCTGCGCGTGCCGTGTGTGCAGTGTGCTGCCAAGCTGAATGTGAGACTGTCGGACGTCACGTGATAATGCGCGTGACGTCAAGACAGCAAGAAGAACTGCGGGCTGTGCTGTCTCTAGACTACAGTCAGTCTATGCTGCTGTGTGCTGACTCCTGGGCTTTGAGTAAATTGAGTCAGAGCCAGCAAGAATAGTGCCAGTCCAGCCAAGGGAATAGTTTGAATAGTGCCACTGCAGTCAAGCAAAAAGATATTGACTTTTGAATAAAGTGTCACTTGAAGGGAGACTCAGTCTAAAATACTATAAAAAAATGAGGTATGTCTACTATATAACCCTTCTTTCACCCACAAAATTTATTTATAAATATATATTAATATTTTTTTATCTTAATATATATATAAATAACTATATATATATATATTATTGTGTGCTGTGACATTTCGGGACCAAACACAGTCCCTTCCTCTGACAATTATAAAGTGAAAAAAAGATGCCTTTTATAGGTCCCTAACACCCTCCCATGAAAATAGGCCAATCCAGGCAGTTCTGAGTACACACCCCTATTATACATAAATCTCATTGGATGCTGAGCAAAACGTGTCATAGTGAATAGCATGCTTATAATATGATTATAAACTAAAATAAGAATCAAACAACCAAAATAAAACTGAACAGTGGACAACGATCACCGGTCAGTCACGTATCATATGCACCTTCAATCAATATACAAAACTCTGTATGTAAATCATGGCAACCACACAGTTAACCAATCACAGCCCAGCCATGGGCATGATGTCACAGTGTTCCGTCCCAAGACTAACCCGTTGACAATAAACACCCAGTCATCGTGAGTCACAGCCTGTAGCGAGCAATATCAGTTCTTCCAATCACACCATGGTTAACACTGGATGCGATCTAAGATATATAATGAATAGAAATTCATCATGTCCGCAAATCATATATAGACCACATTGCTACGAGGGCGGGGTAAGAACTCCAAATCTGCCATTTACTCCACCATGTCCAATTGCCACAAAATACGTAACGGTCCACTCCCACCAATGCTGAGTGTACATTCTAACATATACAAAAGGGAGGGACACCGGACACATTTAACTGAAAAGTGCAATAATAAAGGCGGTACCCCAACTCCGGCACTTATCTGACAGTCTCCAATCACAGCTCAACAATAGACACACCCACCAAAATATGCACCATGTTCCTCACCTAGAGAACCGCACATCTCCGGGCTCAGTGTGACCGGGCTCAGTGTGAATTAAAAATGACTAAAAATGAATAAAAAAGTGAAAAAATTGAATAAACATTGAATAAAAATTATAACCCGCCTCATATCCATACATCATAACAAGTGAGAGTAAATACCTCTATATACCCACTATCCGCATCCAATGATACCAAAATAAGGAAAGAACACCAACTATAGGGTCTGAAATCATAAACCCTCTCATCCATAAAAAATTGGTGAATGAACCACGAAACCCTCACAGAGCTTTAGATCATCTCATGAGCACAGAGCTATAGATCATCTCTCCTGAGCACAGAGCTATAGATCATCTCACCTGAGCACAGAGCTATAGATCATCTCACCTGAGCATGAAGCTATAGATCATCTCACCTGAGCACAGAGCTATAGATTATCTCACCTGAGCACAAAGATTTAGATAATCTCACTTGAGCACAGAGCAATAGATCATCTCTCCTGATCACAGAGCTATAGAAAATCTCACCTGTCACAGAGCTTTAGATCATCTCACCTGAGCACAGAGCTATAGATCATCTCACCTGAGCACAGAGCTATAGATCATCTCACCTGAGCACAGAGCTTTAGATCATCTCACCTGAGCACAGAGCTATAGATCATCTCACCTGAGCACAGAGGTTTAGATCATCTCTTCTGAGCACAGAGCTATAGATCATCTCACCTGAGCACAGAGCTATAGATCATCTCACCTGAGCACAGAGCTATAGATCATTTCCCCTGAGCACAGAGCTATAGATCATCTCACCTGAGCACAGAGCTATAGTTCATCTCACCTGAGCACAGAGGTTTAGATCATCTCACCTGAGCACAGAGCTATAGATCATCTCTCCTGAGCACAGAGCTATAGATCATCTCACCTGAGCACAGAGCTTTAGATCATCTCACCTGAGCACAGAGCTATAGATCATCTCACCTGAGCACAGAGCTATAGATCATCTCACCTGAGCACAGAGCTTTAGATCATCTCACCTGAGCACAGAGATATAGATCATCTCACTTGATCACAGAGCTATAGATCATCTCACCTGAGCACAGAGCTATAGATCATCTCACCTGAGCACAGAGCTATAGATCATCTCTCCTGAGCACAGAGCTATAGATCATCTCACCTGAGCACAGAGCTTTAGATCATCTCACCTGAGCACAGAGCTATAGATCATCTCACCTGAGCACAGAGCTATAGATCATCTCACCTGAGCACAGAGCTTTAGATCATCTCACCTGAGCAAAGAGCTATAGATCATCTCACCTGAGCACAGAGCTTTAGATCATCTCACCTGAGCACAGAGCTATAGATCATCTCACCTGAGCACAGAGGTTTAGATCATCTCTTCTGAGCACAGAGCTATAGATCATCTCACCTGAGCACAGAGTGCACTAATTTGAAGTCTGTGTTATATCGTGTAGCACCCACCGCCTTGCTACCCTCCCTATCTTCAGCCATCACCACTTCTCAATACACTTGGGTGACACCTGCACTTTGCGTTGGACTATGGATACACCTATATTAATCAGTGCCTCACAGGGCCTGCCTGCAGTAGCACCATCAGATGTAGAGGGAGCTGTGACACTCTCCCTGACAGAGGTGGATGCAGCAAGAATTTTATTCGAACATGAGGAAATCACCACTGATACCGAATCTATTCAAACTTTGTATTTGAATTTACTAAAATTGAAGAAAAGAGAGGTAGACTTACATTTACACGGGGTCTACTTATCAGAATATTACAAAAAGAAGATGATCCCAAAGGGCTTCAGGATACACAGCGTACCGACCATAGGGAGAAACAACAGTGAATTCTGTAAAAAATGGTGTGCAGTGCTAAATAAGTGCTCCTTGGATCTATTATTGTTGGTGGTGGAAGAAGTCAGAGTCCTACTCAATAAAACCAAGGAAGAAATTGTGACATTTGACACTATGAAAGGCCCCATCCTGATACAGGACCAGAGCGACAATTGGTTGAATAAACTTACACAACAAGTCAAGGAATACAAGGACTCCCTGATAGCCTTTAAAAATAAGAAATTACAACAAGTGATTGAAGACTACAGGGAGAAACAGGTATACAAATGGCTCCTGAGCCCTGAAGAGAGGCAGAATTACAGGCCTAGGCGACCTCGCCGCCAGAGGGTATATACCAGGAGACAACTGAACACTGTTGATACAAGCTCAGGCTCTGATACAGATACTACAGGACTACATGACTATGCAAGCCCCTCAACTTCTCAGTCACATTTTTTAGGGGTGACTACAAGGTCAAGCCACCGAAAAAAGGAAGGAGACCACATCCAAGACGGAGTGGGACTCACTGGAAGACCACCACGACGTGGACGAACCAGGAGAATATAGTGCTGAATCTGTCTGATCGTTCGCTGAATAAAGCAGAATTAACACTCCTGAATAGAGGTTTGACGTTTGTCCCTACCTATAGACCAGATGAATTTGACACTTGGTTGGACATCCAAAAATTCAAAAGAAATCTGAAGCTCAAAGATCATTTCAAGATGACGGAACAGCAAGAATGGGGGACCACTTTCAGAAAGAAGAGCACATTTGATCCTCAGCATACAGCTGCCAATATACATACCTATACTAGATTGGTCCTACAAGATGCTGCAACAATGCCGAAGGAACTATTCAGACACAATATCTCCAAAGAGGAACGTGCAGCAATTGAGAGTTTGGCCCGGGACCCGGATATCGTGATCCGCAATGCGGACAAAGGTGGGGCCATAGTAGTCCTGAACTACAAGGATTACAAAGAAGAGATACTCTCACAACTAAATGATGACCGGGTATACTTACCCCTGAAGAAGGACCCTACCAATCTATTTCAAGAAAAAATTGATAACGTACTGCTTGAAGGTGTAGCAGAAGGATGGATCAATAAAGATACATATGAGTGGCTGCGAGTGACATATCCCATTTGCCCCATTATGTATACCCTGCCCAAAGTACATAAGGGCCTGGAGAAACCCCCGGGACGCCCGATCGTGTCAGCAAGGGGATCCCTGCTGAGTCCATTGGCAAAGTGGATTGACTCATTTCTTCAACCACTGGTGGGACACATGAAATCATATATTAAAGATTCGACAGACGTAATGGGACATCTCTCACAGGTTCAAGATCTGACTGTAGATGACTTCTTGGTATCTATGGATGTCACAAGTCTATATACCATCATCCCACATCAAGAGGGGATGAGGGCAGTCACCAAAGCTCTCTCAAGATATCCCTACGTCGGGCCTAGCAGTACATACATTACCAAGATCCTTGAAGTATGTTTAACACTCAACTTCTTTCGATTTGAATTAAAGTATTACCAACAGATCACGGGGACCGCCATGGGGTCAAACATGGCCCCATCTTATGCGAACTTGTTTATGGAAGACTACGAATCCAACATCATGAAGGTCTATGAGATTCCTGAAATCATTAAGTATATGAGATACATTGATGACGTGCTACTGGTGTGGAGAGGCACAGAAGAACATCTACAGAAGTGGGTACACGACCTCAATGATCTACCACATCCGGTGAAATTTAAGATGGTGGCTAGCAAAGAAGCCATTGATTTCCTTGATTTGAGAATACTTAAGGAGAATGGGCAACTAGAAACCACCATGTACCAAAAACCTACAGACAGGAACTCCCTTTTGTTGGCAAGTAGCAGTCACCCGAGATCTCTCATCAGGGCCATCCCATTGGCACAACTCTACCGAGTAGTGAGGAACAACTCTATAAAGATTAATGGCGAAAGACAGCTAGAAGAAATGTCCTCCAAATTTCTACAGAGGGGCTACACCTACACAACTATTCAAAAAGCCCATAGAATAGCCAAGGGTACAGAAAGGAGCACCCTACTGAAAGCACGAGGAATGAAACCAGTTGAAAAAAGGATGACTTGCACTATGACATACTCACCAAACATTGGGATCGTAGCAAATTCATTGAAGGACCATTGGGACTTATTGACCACAGACCAACAACTACCTTTTAAAGAATTCTCCCCACCAAGGATGGGATACAAACGAGGTCGCAACCTCCAAGATATGCTGATGATCACTGATCCAAGACATGCCTACATCAAGGAAACATGGCTAAAATCGAAGAGACAGGGATGCTTCAAGTGCCTTGGTTGCACAACGTGTAATTCGATGATACAGAGCAAAACCTTCCATCATCCACATACGAATCAGAGTTTTAAGATCCAACATCATCTTACTTGCTCTACCTCATTTGTGGTCTACCTGTTGAATTGCACATGTGGGTTGCATTACGTCGGCAAGACGGATGATGACATTAAGAAGAGGATGGCTAACCATCGTAGTGCCATCAGGATTGCGCTAAAAGATGGCACATCAGAACAACCAGTGGCACGCCATTTTTTACAGATGAACCACACTGTGAAGGACCTGCGCTTCATACTCATCGATCACGTGCCACCTCTGACACGGGGGGCAATAGAAAGAAGAAGCTCCTACAAGTTGAGGCTAAGTGGATCCATAGACTTGGAACTGTACAACCAGGTGGATTGAATACAAATGTGGACTGGCACTGCTTCTTATAGCACCTATCCTTGAGCTATAACTGGGAGGGTGTTTCTTAACATCCTATTTAGTGATGAGAGTCCACGTATACTTTACTAATATTCCGGTGGATATATTAAGTATCTAGACGCAGTTTACCTACTGAAGATTTCCAATAATACCATACTCCAGGAATTACGAAGACCCAGTCTCAGGTAGGATCTTAGCGACATAATGCCAGATGATCCCTCGCTTGTACCCATTTGGTCTCTTTAGCCCTAAGTTCATTTAGACTCACGTGGGGTCCTATTTACCTCACCAATGTACAGACCCCTTTGAAAGGACCACAGGATTTAAACTATCCTTATCAGGGCCTGTGATGTTCCCATTTGAGAATAGCTAGGGAATCAGCCATTTTGTACATACATGATATAGTTCAATCAGTAGTCTAGTTATTGGCTTAGTAGCACTGTAACAGACTTATTATCAGCGATATTGGTGTTGGATGCTGAATGAATACAACATAGTCATATACTCATTTATCTTAGACACTATGATCCCTTCTAATAATTATTATTACAGTTTATCACTCCAAATTTGAGTTTTTGAGATTTGGTTTGATTACATTGTGTACCAATTAGCTTTTTCTATCATAGTCGTTGACAGATCCAGCACTAGTTAACTTGCAACAGGTTATAGCCATTACATAAGCAGTTGTTACATTAGCAAGCTTTCAGATAAGCAAGTACTGTGCGAATAGATTGTGACACTAGCGATGCTCATGGTCTGATTTCCACACTCCTTATATGTTTGGTGGGTTGCCATGGTGACTTACAGCGGACATAGGCAATTTCGCCTCTTTCTGGCATATTTTGTTACGCCGTGGTGGGTTGCCATGACAACGCATAACAACGATGACGATACAGATCCGGGAGCGGTCCAAGTAGCTTACCCGGATGTAGACACGCCCCCTCAACACATGCGGCGGTTAGCGTGTTAGCTAATGGCGAATTGTTTATACACAATGATGACCTGCTAAAAGTAAAATACTTCCCACGAACAGTAAGTTCAGCCATGTTATCAACATGTTTGTGTGTACATCATATGAGATATAATCGAGCCACTCCTCAGTGTAATATTAAGCATAGTGAATACCTCATGTTTAGATTGCACTGTAAGATTTAAATAGGCAGATTTAGTCTAGGGTTTATAGTTTGATGCTAGTCCAAAGCCTTTTTTCCACAATGTCACTGATAGATTAGTACATGATATGATATATCGATATATTACACAAATATGTTTTTTAACATTATACACTTTTTTTGTTACTATACAGAAATGTAATTTTCTTTGGTTTAACATGCATCCCTTATTGGTTGCTTTGGATGTATTTTGATTGGCTGAAATTTGATGGGGGAGGGGATTGAGTCATTATTTAACACTACTTGTTTCACATTTTGGGTTGTCTGAGGAAGGGGTGAATGCCCCGAAACGTCACTGCCGAATAAATATTTGCTGTTTAAAATCCAGAGAGTGCTTATTCCTAATCAGATTGTCTATTTCATTAAGCACCCTGGTCTGTGTCCGGGTTGGCAAGTGAGAGTGCACTAATTTGAAGTCTATAAATAACTATATATATATATATTATTGTGTGCTGTGACATTTCGGGACCAAACACAGTCCCTTCCTCTGACAATTATAAAGTGAAAAAAAGATGCCTTTTATAGGTCCCTAACACCCTCCCATGAAAATAGGCCAATCCAGGCAGTTCTGAGTACACACCCCTATTATACATAAATCTCATTGGATGCTGAGCAAAACGTGTCATAGTGAATAGCATGCTTATAATATGATTATAAACTAAAATAAGAATCAAACAACCAAAATAAAACTGAACAGTGGACAACGATCACCGGTCAGTCACGTATCATATGCACCTTCAATCAATATACAAAACTCTGTATGTAAATCATGGCAACCACACAGTTAACCAATCACAGCCCAGCCATGGGCATGATGTCACAGTGTTCCGTCCCAAGACTAACCCGTTGACAATAAACACCCAGTCATCGTGAGTCACAGCCTGTAGCGAGCAATATCAGTTCTTCCAATCACACCATGGTTAACACTGGATGCGATCTAAGATATATAATGAATAGAAATTCATCATGTCCGCAAATCATATATAGACCACATTGCTACGAGGGCGGGGTAAGAACTCCAAATCTGCCATTTACTCCACCATGTCCAATTGCCACAAAATACGTAACGGTCCACTCCCACCAATGCTGAGTGTACATTCTAACATATACAAAAGGGAGGGACACCGGACACATTTAACTGAAAAGTGCAATAATAAAGGCGGTACCCCAACTCCGGCACTTATCTGACAGTCTCCAATCACAGCTCAACAATAGACACACCCACCAAAATATGCACCATGTTCCTCACCTAGAGAACCGCACATCTCCGGGCTCAGTGTGACCGGGCTCAGTGTGAATTAAAAATGACTAAAAATGAATACAAAAGTGAAAAAATTTAATAAACATTGAATAAAAATTATAACCCGCCTCATATCCATACATCATAACAAGTGAGAGTAAATACCTCTATATACCCACTATCCGCATCCAATGATACCAAAATAAGGAAAGAACACCAACTAGAGGGTCTGAAATCATAAACCCTCTCATCCATAAAAAATTGGTGAATGAACCACGAAACCCTCACAGAGCTTTAGATCATCTCATGAGCACAGAGCTATAGATCATCTCTCCTGAGCACAGAGCTATAGATCATCTCACCTGAGCACAGAGCTATAGATCATCTCACCTGAGCATGAAGCTATAGATCATCTCACCTGAGCACAGAGCTATAGATTATCTCACCTGAGCACAAAGATTTAGATAATCTCACTTGAGCACAGAGCAATAGATCATCTCTCCTGATCACAGAGCTATAGAAAATCTCACCTGTCACAGAGCTTTAGATCATTTCACCTGAGCACAGAGCTATAGATCATCTCACCTGAGCACAGAGCTATAGATCATCTCACCTGAGCACAGAGCTTTAGATCATCTCACCTGAGCACAGAGCTATAGATCATCTCACCTGAGCACAGAGGTTTAGATCATCTCTTCTGAGCACAGAGCTATAGATCATCTCACCTGAGCACAGAGCTATAGATCATCTCACCTGAGCACAGAGCTATAGATCATTTCCCCTGAGCACAGAGCTATAGATCATCTCACCTGAGCACAGAGCTATAGTTCATCTCACCTGAGCACAGAGGTTTAGATCATCTCACCTGAGCACAGAGCTATAGATCATCTCTCCTGAGCACAGAGCTATAGATCATCTCACCTGAGCACAGAGCTTTAGATCATCTCACCTGAGCACAGAGCTATAGATCATCTCACCTGAGCACAGAGCTATAGATCATCTCACCTGAGCACAGAGCTTTAGATCATCTCACCTGAGCACAGAGATATAGATCATCTCACTTGATCACAGAGCTATAGATCATCTCACCTGAGCACAGAGCTATAGATCATCTCACCTGAGCACAGAGCTATAGATCATCTCTCCTGAGCACAGAGCTATAGATCATCTCACCTGAGCACAGAGCTATAGATCATCTCACCTGAGCACAGAGCTATAGATCATCTCACCTGAGCACAGAGCTATAGATCATCTCACCTGAGCACAGAGCTTTAGATCATCTCACCTGAGCAAAGAGCTATAGATCATCTCACCTGAGCACAGAGCTTTAGATCATCTCACCTGAGCACAGAGCTATAGATCATCTCACCTGAGCACAGAGGTTTAGATCATCTCTTCTGAGCACAGAGCTATAGATCATCTCACCTGAGCACAGAGCTATAGATCATCTCACCTGAGCACAGAGCTATAGATCATTTCCCCTGAGCACAGAGCTATAGATCATCTCACCTGAGCACAGAGCTATAGATCATCTCACCTGAGCACAGAGGTTTAGATCATCTCACCTGAGCACAGAGCTATAGATCATCTCTCCTGAGCACAGATCTATAGATCATCTCACCTGAGCACAGAGCTTTAGATCATCTCACCTGAGCACAGAGCTATAGATCATCTCACCTGAGCACAGAGCTATAGATCATCTCACCTGAGCACAGAGCTTTAGATCATCTCACCTGAGCACAGAGATATAGATCATCTCACCTGATCACAGAGCTATAGATCATCTCACCTGAGCACAGAGCTATAGATCATCTCACCTGAGCACAGAGCTATAGATCATCTCACCTGAGCACAGAGCTATAGATCATCTCACATTAGCACAGAGCTATAGATAATCTCTCCTGAGCACTGAGCTTTAGGTCACCCCTCCTGAGCACAGAGCTATAAATCATCTCACCTGAGCACATAACTATAGATCATCTCACCAGAGCACATAGCTATAGATATCTCTCCTGAGCACAGAGCTTTAGATCATCTCACCTGAACACAGAGCTATAGATCATCTCACATTAGCACAAAGCTATAGATCATCTCACCTGAGCATAAAGCTTTAGATCATCTCACCTGAGCACAGAGCTATAGATCAGTGTTTTTCAACCAGTGTGCCGTGGCACACTAGTGTGCCGTGAGAGATCCTCAGGTGTGCCACGGCAGACTGACAACAGTGTGACATATTTTTTAAACTTTGCTTGTTTTTTACTCCCAGTGCAGGGGTAGTTTGTAGGAGGCATGGCATAACAGCACAATACATACAGTATGTGTGTGTTTGTGTGTATGTGTATATATATATGTTGTATTAGGCTACAATGTGTGATTTTTTTAAAATTTTGGGATGGTGGTGTGCCACAGGATTTTTTAATTTAAAAAAGTGTGCCACGGCAAAAAAAAGGTTAAAAATCACTGCTATAGATCATCTCACCTGAGCACAGAGATATAGATCATCTCATCTGAGCACAGAGCTTTAGATAATCTCACCTGAGCACAGAGCTTTAGATCATCTCACCTGAACACAGAGCTATAGATCATCTCACTTGAGCACCAAGCTATAAATCATCTCACCTGAGCACAGAGCTATAGATCATCTCTCCTCAGAAAAGAGCTATAGATCATCTTTCCTGAGCACAGAGCTATAGATCATCTCACTTGAGCAGAGAGCTATAGATTATCTAACCTGAGCACAGAGCTATAGATCATCTCACCTGAGCACAGAACTATAGATAATCTCACCTGAGGACAGAGCTATAGATTATCTAACCTAAGCACAGAGTTATAGATCACCTCACCTGAGCACAGGGATATAGATCATCTCTCCTGAGCAAAGAGCTATAGATTATCTCACCCGAACACAGAGCAATAGATCATCTCTCCTGAGCACATAGCTATAGATCATCTCCCCTGAGCACAGAGCTATAGATCCTCTCACCTGATCACAGAGCTATAGATCATCTCTCCTCAGAAAAGAGCTATAGATCATCTCACCTGAGCACAGAGCTATAGATCATCTCACCTGAGCACAAAGCTATAGATCATCTCTCCTGAGCACAGAGGTTTAGATCATCTTATGTTAGCAGAGAGCTATAGATCATCTCACCTGAGCACAGAGCTATAGATCATCTCACCTGAGCACAAAGCTATAGATCATCTCTCCTGAGCACAGAGGTTTAGATCATTTTACGTTAGCAGAGAGCTATAGATTATATCACCTGAGCACAGAGCTATAGATCCTCTCACCTGAGCACAGAGCTATAGCTCATCTCACCTGAGCACAGAGCTATAGATCCTCTCACCTGAGCACAGAGCTATAGATCATCTCACCCGAGCACAGAGCTATAGATCATCTAACCTGAGCACAGAGCTATAGATCATCTCGATGTACCATTAATTGCAAAGACAAGAAGAAATCTTGCAAGAAAGGGGATAGGCCTGTCAGGTTCTAAGTATATATTTTAAACAACCCACTTGTTTAGATTATCAGCACAAGATGGTAATTCATGGAAAAGAGCAATGCTCTATGTCAGGGAGTAACTAGAACCCCATATATCCAATTTGGAACTTAGAATGAAGTTAAAATTGTCTCAGAAAACCATTCATACTGACAAAATCTTTATTAAGAGACAAAGGATAAAGTCCAGCAGGACTCAGACAAACATTCACACATACACTGGTTAAAAATAGCTCAAGCTCGTTTCTTAATTAAAGAGAATGCAATGTATGGCGTGTGAAATAGAAATAGTATTTAAATAGTAATCTCTGCAAGTGGAATTCTTAAGGATATCTAATATGAGCAAATGCTGAAAGATTCCTAAAATTATAATGTGCAGAATAACTGTTCTACAGTAAATGGTGGACCTTTGGATGGTGTGTACAGGGAATATAGCTAGGATATATATATGTAGCTTATTTAATTTTAGCATTCAGGGTGTCATAAGGTTCAGTAGTTTGTGCACTTATGGTGAGCACAGGGTAGCGCTTAATATCACTAAGATGAATTGATTGTATTACAATATAACTGAAGGCTTGAATTCAGCAATGTTGTTCAGAGATAATATAGATGATATGTGCAAAAAATGGTGAACACCAAATAGCATTCGATTATCTCAGAGATCAATTAAATAAATTGCAATATGACTGGGAGCTTTCAGCAATGTTGCTCAGAGAGAAAATATATTTTAGGTCTGACCTAAGCGGTATTTTGTGACCCAATATTCTCAATGGTTTAACTGGTATGTGCGTGCTCACTAATGGTTACATTTGTATATTTTGATACATATTAGCACAGCTGAAAATATAAATCAATATCTAATGTCTCCCAGTTACAAAACATATATATGCTATGCTGCACTGTTGTTGTAACTTTGGTTAATACCGGGTTACCATAACATGTATATACAGGTGTTTAGGTAATGTACCACAGGTTTTATAACCTATATATTAGTATCATAGATTTTGGTTAACCTATTCCTTTAGTTTTGATATTAAAGTGAGCCTAGCACAAATATCAAGTTGCCACCTTAGTTGCCAAACATATATGGGTTAATGTATTGTTGAATATCAGTTATACAAATTTAGCGAAGTAAGGAAACTCTCATAACCCCTGGCTGAAGTAAGCCTCTTCTATAGCGGAGGCTGTTATTAATATTACTTCTAGCTAATAACACTCAAACGTTCATATCTTGATCTACAAAAGTCTCTACTATATCGGAGACTGTATTACTGTTAGTCTGCTGTATTACTGTTAGTGGTAGCAGACTAACAGTAATACAGTCTCCGATATAGTAGAGACTTTTGTAGATCAAGATATGAACGTTTGAGTGTTATTAGCTAGAAGTAATATTAATAACAGCCTCCGCTATAGAAGAGGCTTACTTCAGCCAGGGGTTATGAGAGTTTCCTTACTTCGCTAAATTTGTATAACTGATATTCAACAATACATTAACCCATATATGTTTGGCAACTAAGGTGGCAACTTGATATTTGTGCTAGGCTCACTTTAATATCAAAACTAAAGGAATAGGTTAACCAAAATCTATGATACTAATATATAGGTTATAAAACCTGTGGTACATTACCTAAACACCTGTATATACATGTTATGGTAACCCGGTATTAACCAAAGTTACAACAACAGTGCAGCCTAGCATATATATGTTTTGTAACTGGGAGACATTAGATATTGATTTATATTTTCAGCTGTGCTAATATGTATCAAAATATACAAATGTAACCATTAGTGAGCACGCACATACCAGTTAAACCATTGAGAATATTGGGTCACAAAATACCGCTTAGGTCAGACCTAAAATATATTTTCTCTCTGAGCAACATTGCTGAAAGCTCCCAGTCATATTGCAATTTATTTAATTGATCTCTGAGATAATCGAATGCTATTTGGTGTTCACCATTTTTTGCACATATCATCTATATTATCTCTGAACAACATTGCTGAATTCAAGCCTTCAGTTATATTGTAATACAATCAATTCATCTTAGTGATATTAAGCGCTACCCTGTGCTCACCATAAGTGCACAAACTACTGAACCTTATGACACCCTGAATGCTAAAATTAAATAAGCTACATATATATATCCTAGCTATATTCCCTGTACACACCATCCAAAGGTCCACCATTTACTGTAGAACAGTTATTCTGCACATTATAATTTTAGGAATCTTTCAACATTTGCTCATATTAGATATCCTTAAGAATTCCACTTGCAGAGATTACTATTTAAATACTATTTCTATTTCACACGCCATACATTGCATTCTCTTTAATTAAGAAACGAGCTTGAGCTATTTTTAACCAGTGTATGTGTGAATGTTTGTCTGAGTCCTGCTGGACTTTATCCTTTGTCTCTTAATAAAGATTTTGTCAGTATGAATGGTTTTCTGAGACAATTTTAACTTCATTCTAAGTTCCAAATTGGATATATGGGGTTCTAGTTACTCCCTGACATAGAGCATTGCTCTTTTCCATGAATTACCATCTTGTGCTGATAATCTAAACCAGTGGGTTGTTTAAAATATATACTTAGAGCCTGACAGGCCTATCCCCTTTCTTGCAAGATTTCTTCTTGTCTTTGCAATTAATGGTACATCCATATGTATCCTTCCTGTCTCTCTCTTAAAATTATAGGGCTAATATACTTATAAGTCTTTATTTTATAATTTCTCCCTACAATTTTTTATCTAGTCTTAACCCACTAGCCCTCAGCCCCCCTTTTTCTACTATAGATCATCTCACCTGAGCACAGAGCTATAGATAATCTCACCTGAGCACAGAGCTATAGATCATCTCACCTGAGCACAGAGCTATAGATCATCTCACCTGAGCACAGAGATATAGATCACCTCACCTGAGCACAGAGATATAGATCATCTCATCTGAGCACAGAGCTTTAGATAATCTCACCTGAGCACAGAGCTTTAGATCATCTCACCTGAACACAGAGATATAGATCATCTCACCTGAGCACAGAGCTATAGATCATCTCACCTGAGCACAGAGCTATAGATCATCTCTCCTGAGCACAGAGCTATAGATCATTTCACCTGAGCACAGAGCTATAGATCATCTCTCCTGAGCACAGATCTTTAGATCATCTCACCTGAGCACAGAGCTATAGATCATCTCACCTGAGCACAGAGCTTTAGATCATCTCACCTGAGCACAGAGCTATAGATCATCTCACCTGAGCACAGAGCTATAGATCATCTCACCTGAGCACAGAGCTATAGATCATCTCACCTGAGGACAGAGCTATAGATCATCTCACCTAAGCACAGAGCTATAGATCATCTCACCTGAGCACAGAGCTATAGATCATCTCACCTGAGCACAGAGCTATAGATCATCTCACCCGAGCACAGAGCTATAGATCATCTCACCTGAGCACAGAGCTATAGATCATCTCACCTGAGCACAGAGCTATAGATCATCTCACCCGAGCACAGAGCTTTAGATCATCTCACCTGAACACAGCGCTATAGATCATCTCTCCTGATTACAGAGGTTTAGATCATCTCACCTGAGCACAGAGCTATAGATCATCTCACCTGAGCACAGAGCTATAGATCATCTCTCCTGAGCACAGAGCTATAGATCATCTCACCTGAGCACAGAGCTATAGATCATCTCCCCTGAGCACAGAGCTAAAGATAATCTCTCCTGAGCACAGAGCTTTAGATCATCTCACCTGAGCACAGAGCTATAGATCATCTCACCTGAGCACAGAGCTACAGATCATCTCACCTGAGCACAGAGCTTTAGATCATCTCACCTGAGCACAGAGCTATAGATCATCTCTCCTGAGCACAGAGCTTTAGATCATCTCCCCTGAGCACAGAGCTATAGATCATCTAGAAAAATCCAAATGTTAATTACAGACTCAATGACACTTTACTGACTGTTACAGATGAGGAACAGGACTTGGGAATTATTATTTCAGATGATTTAAAACTTAGTAAACAATGTAGTAATGCAGCGAGTAAGGCTAGCAGAATGCTTGGATGTATTGGTAGAGGTTTTTGCAGCAGAAATAGTAAGGTTCTTATGCCACTTTATAGATCATTAGTTAGGCCTAATCTTGAGTATTGTGTGCAGTTCTGGAGGCCATATCTTCAGAAGGATATTAACAAACTTGAATCTGTGCAAAGGAGGGCTACCAAAATGGTACATGGTCTAAAAAATAAAACTTACCAGGATAGGCTCAATGACCTAAATATGTATAGCTTAGAGGAGAGAAGGTAAAGAGGTGATATGATAGCAACTTTCAAGTACATTAAAGGGTTTAGTAAAACTGAGGCTGTGGGTATTTTACATAAAATGGAAAATTCAAGAACAAGGGGTCATGAGCTCAAGCTAAAGGGTAGTAGATTCAGGAGTAATTTGAGGAAGCACTTCTTTACAGAAAGAGTGATTGATTTATGGAATAAACTTCCTCAAGAGGTAGTAGCAACAAACACTGTGTGTGACTTTAAAAATGCATGGGACAAGCATAAGGCTATCCTACGAACTAGATAAGTTTATACTGTTAGGTAAGGTCGGGCAGACTTGCTGGGCCTATGGCTCTTATCTGCCGTCAATATCTATGTTTCTATGTTTCTATAGATCATCTCACCTGAGCACAGAGCTATAGATCATCTCACCTGAGCACAGAGCTTTAGATCATCTCACCTGAGCACAGAGCTATAGATCATCTCACCTGAGCACAGAGCTATAGATCATCTCACCTGAGCACAGAGCTATAGATCATCTCACCTGAGCACAGAGCTATAGATCATCTCACCTGAGCACAGAGGTTTAAATCATCTCTCCTGAGCACAGAGCTATAGATCATCTCACCTGAGCACAGAGGTTTAGATCATCTCTCCTGAGCACAGAGGTTTAGATCATCTCACCTGAGCACAGAGGTTTAGATCATCTCACCTGAGCACAGAGGTTTAGATCATCTCTCCTGAGCACAGAGGTTTAGATCATCTCACCTGAGCACAGAGGTTTAGATCATCTCACCTGAGCACAGAGGTTTAGATCATCTCTCCTGAGCACAGAGGTTTAGATCATCTCTCCTGAGCACAGAGCTATAGATCATCTCACCTGAGCACAGAGCTTTAGATCATCTCTCCTGAGCACAGAGCTTTAGATAATCTCTCTTGAGCACAGAGCTGTAGATCATCTCACCTGAGCACAGAGCTATAGATCATCTCACCTGAGCACAGAGCTATAGATCATCTCACCTGAGCACAGAGCTTTAGATCATCTCTCCTGAGCACAGAGCTTTAGATCATCTCTCCTGAGCACAGAGCTTTAGATCATCTCTCCTGAGCACAGAGCTTTAGATCATCTCACCTGAGCACAGAGCTATAGATCATCTCACCTGAGCACAGAGCTATAGATCATCTCACCTGAGCACAGAGCTATAGATCATCTCACCTGAGCACAGAGCTATAGATCATCTCTCCTGAGCACAGAGCTTTAGATCATCTCACCTGAGCACAGAGCTATAGATCATCTCACCTGAGCACAGAGCTATAGATCATCTCACCTGAGCACAGAGCTATAGATCATCTCTCCTGAGCACAGAGCTTTAGATCATCTCACCTGAGCACAGATCTATAGATCATCTCTCCTGAGCACAGAGCTTTAGATCATCTCACCTGAGCACAGAGCTATAGATCATCTCACCTGAGCACAGAGCTATAGATCATCTCACTTGAGCACAGAGCTACAGATCATCTCACCTGAGCACAGAGCTATTGATCATCTCTCCTGAGCACAGAGCTATAGATCATCTCTCCTGAGCACAGAGCTATAGATCATCTCACCTGAGCACAGAGCTAAAGATCATCTCCCCTGAGCACAGAGCTAAAGATAATCTCTCCTGAGCACAGAGCTTTAGATCATCTCACCTGAGCACAGAGCTATAGATCATCTCACCTGAGCACAGAGCTACAGATCATCTCACCTGAGCACAGAGCTTTAGATCATCTCACCTGAGCACAGAGCTATAGATCATCTCTCCTGAGCACAGAGCTTTAGATCATCTCCCCTGAGCACAGAGCTATAGATCATCTAGAAAAATCCAAATGTTAATTACAGACTCAATGACACTTTACTGACTGTTACAGATGAGGAACAGGACTTGGGAATTATTATTTCAGATGATTTAAAACTTAGTAAACAATGTAGTAATGCAGCGAGTAAGGCTAGCAGAATGCTTGGATGTATTGGTAGAGGTTTTTGCAGCAGAAATAGTAAGGTTCTTATGCCACTTTATAGATCATTAGTTAGGCCTAATCTTGAGTATTGTGTGCAGTTCTGGAGGCCATATCTTCAGAAGGATATTAACAAACTTGAATCTGTGCAAAGGAGGGCTACCAAAATGGTACATGGTCTAAAAAATAAAACTTACCAGGATAGGCTCAATGACCTAAATATGTATAGCTTAGAGGAGAGAAGGTAAAGAGGTGATATGATAGCAACTTTCAAGTACATTAAAGGGTTTAGTAAAACTGAGGCTGTGGGTATTTTACATAAAATGGAAAATTCAAGAACAAGGGGTCATGAGCTCAAGCTAAAGGGTAGTAGATTCAGGAGTAATTTGAGGAAGCAATTCTTTACAGAAAGAGTGATTGATTTATGGAATAAACTTCCTCAAGAGGTAGTAGCAACAAACACTGTGGGGGACTTTAAAAATGCATGGGACAAGCATAAGGCTATCCTACGAACTAGATAAGTTTATACTGTTAGGTAAGGTCGGGCAGACTTGCTGGGCCTATGGCTCTTATCTGACGTCAATATCTATGTTTCTATGTTTCTATAGATCATCTCACCTGAGCACAGAGCTATAGATCATCTCACCTGAGCACAGAGCTATAGATCATCTCACCTGAGCACAGAGCTTTAGATCATCTCACCTGAGCACAGAGCTATAGATCATCTCACCTGAGCACAGAGCTATAGATCATCTCACCTGAGCACAGAGCTATAGATCATCTCACCTGAGCACAGAGCTATAGATCATCTCACCTGAGCACAGAGGTTTAGATCATCTCTCCTGAGCACAGAGCTATAGATCATCTCACCTGAGCACAGAGGTTTAGATCATCTCTCCTGAGCACAGAGGTTTAGATCATCTCACCTGAGCACAGAGGTTTAGATCATCTCACCTGAGCACAGAGGTTTAGATCATCTCTCCTGAGCAAAGAGGTTTAGATCATCTCACCTGAGCACAGAGGTTTAGATCATCTCACCTGAGCACAGAGGTTTAGATCCTCTCTCCTGAGCACAGAGGTTTAGATCATCTCTCCTGAGCACAGAGGTTTAGATCATCTCTCCTGAGCACAGAGCTATAGATCATCTCACCTGAGCGCAGAGCTTTAGATCATCTCTCCTGAGCACAGAGCTTTAGATCATCTCTCCTGAGCACAGAGCTGTAGATCATCTCACCTGAGCACAGAGCTATAGATCATCTCACCTGAGCACAGAGCTATAGATCATCTCACCTGAGCACAGAGCTTTAGATCATCTCTCCTGAGCACAGAGCTTTAGATCATCTCTCCTGAGCACAGAGCTTTAGATCATCTCTCCTGAGCACAGAGCTTTAGATCATCTCACCTGAGCACAGAGCTATAGATCATCTCACCTGAGCACAGAGCTATAGATCATCTCACCTGAGCACAGAGCTATAGATCATCTCACCTGAGCACAGAGCTATAGATCATCTCTCCTGAGCACAGAGCTTTAGATCATCTCACCTGAGCACAGAGCTACAGATCATCTCACCTGAGCACAGAGCTATAGATCATCTCACCTGAGCACAGAGCTATAGATCATCTCACTTGAGCACAGAGCTACAGATCATCTCACCTGAGCACAGAGCTATTGATCATCTCTCCTGAGCACAGAGCTATAGATCATCTCTCCTGAGCACAGAGCTATAGATCATCTCACCTGAGCACAGAGCTATAGATCATCTCCCCTGAGCACAGAGCTAAAGATAATCTCTCCTGAGCACAGAGCTTTAGATCATCTCACCTGAGCACAGAGCTATAGATCATCTCACCTGAGCACAGAGCTACAGATCATCTCACCTGAGCACAGAGCTTTAAATCATCTCACCTGAGCACAGAGCTTTAGATCATCTCACCTGAGCACAGAGCTATATATCATCTCTCCTGAGCACAGAGCTTTAGATCATCTCCCCTGAGCACAGAGCTATAGATCATCTCCCCTGAGCACAGAGCTATAGATCATCTCCCCTGAGCACAGAGCTTTAGATCATCTCTCCTGAGCACAGAGCTATAGATCATCTCTCCTGAACACAGAGCTATAGATCATCTCACCTGAGCACAGAGCTTTAGATCATCTCACCTGAGCACAGAGCTTTAGATCATCTCACCTGAGCACAGAGTTTTAGATCATCTCACCTGAGCACAGAGCTTTAGATCATCTCACCTGAGCACAGAGTTTTAGATCATCTCACCTGAGCACAGAGCTATAGATCATCTCACCTGAGCACAGAGCTATAGATCATCTCACCTGAGCACAGAGCTATAGATCATCTCACCTGAGCACAGAGCTATAGATCATCTCACCTGAACACAGAGCTATAGATCATCTCTCCTGAGCACAGAGCTATAGATCATCTCTCCTGAGCACAGAGCTATAGATCATCTCTCCTGAGCACAGAGCTATAGATCATCTCACCTGAGCACATAGGTTTAGATCATCTCACCTGAGCACAGAGCTTTAGATCATCTCACCTGAGCACAGAGCTATAGATCATCTCACCTGAGCACAGAGCTACAGATCATCTCACCTGAGCACAGAGCTATAGATCATCTCCCCTGAGCACAGAGCTATAGATCATCTCCCCTGAGCACAGAGCTATAGATCATCTCACCTGAGCACAGAGCTATAGATCATCTCACCTGAGCACAGAGCTTTAGATCATCTCACCTGAGCACTGAGCTTTAGATCATCTCACCTGAGCACAGAGCTATAGATCATCTCACCTGAGCACTGAGCTTTAGATCATCTCACCTGAGCACAGAGCTATAGATCATCTCACCTGAGCACTGAGCTTTAGATCATCTCACCTGAGCACAGAGCTTTAGATCATCTCACCTGAGCACTGAGCTTTAGATCATCTCACCTGAGCACAGAGCTATAGATCATCTCACCTGAGCACTGAGCTATAGATTATCTGACCTGAGCACAAAGCTTTAGATCATCTCACCTGAGCACAGAGCTTTAGATCATCTCTCCTGAGCACAGAGCTATAGATCATCTCTCCTGAGCACAGAGCTTTAGATCATCTCTCCTGAGCACAGAGCTTTAGATCATCTCACCTGAGCACAGAGCTATAGATCATCTCACCTGAGCACAGAGCTATAGATAATCCCACCTGAGTACAGAGCTATAGATCATCTTACTTGAGCACAGAGCTTTAGATCATCTCTCCTGAGCACAGAGCTATAGATCATCTCACCTGAGCACAGAGCTATAGATCATCTCCCCTGAGCACAGAGCTATAGATCATCTCACCCGAGCACAGAGCTATAGATCATCTCACCTGAGCACAGAGCTATAGATCATCTCTCCTGAGCACAGAGCTATAGATCATCTCTCCTGAGCACAGAGCTATAGATCATCTCACCTGAGCACAGAGCTATAGATCATCTCACCTGAGCACAGAGCTATAGATCATCTCACCTGAGCACAGAGCTTTAGAACATCTCACCTGAGACAGAGGTTTAGATCATCTCACCTGAGCACAGAGCTATAGATCATCTCTCCTGAGCACAGAGCTATAGATCATCTCACCTGAGCACAGAGCTATAGATCATCTCACCTGAGCACAGAGGTTTAGATCATCTCACCTGAGCACAGAGCTATAGATCAACTCACCTGAGCACAGAGCCATAGATCATCTCTCCTAAGCAGAGAGTTATAGATCACTGGCCACCTCAGCCATATTTTCCTGGACACTTATGAGTTACACATGCTGCAGGGTATGCAGGAAGGAACATGAATTGTTTTTCTGGACAGCTGTATTCAGGTCCCCCCCTGCTTACCCTGTAGCATGTGTAACTCAGTGTCCAGGAAAGCATGGCTGAGATGGCAACCGTAGCCCTAAGTCACTATAAAGGGGAAAAGGTACAAACTGTTGCAATACGTTTATGCTAATTCATTAATACATAAGTAAACACATATAAGGAGCAGAATTGTAAAGAGCAAGTGTTATGTCTAATTCTTATTTGCTGTATTGCAGTATTTGTTTATATCTTAATAAAGCAGGTTGTCTAAAGAAAGTGAAAGCAAAACCCATGTGATCCAGATAGAACTAATTGTCTGCAGGAATCTGATCTCTATATCAGGTTAACTTGCTGTTAGGTTTATAGGAAATGTTCAGTTTCGTTTTCCTGGAAAGAATAAAGCAGGTCAGGCAAGTGTTGTTAACCATCCCCCATCCTGGCTTTGTCAGATGTCCAGAGACTGATCATGTTTGTGTAAAGATACAATTCCTATAGCTCTGATGCACTACAGACTACATGAATTTATCTCTGCTATAGATAAAACAACATAACATCTCAGTAAAGATACAATTCCTATAGCTCTGATGCACTACACACTACATGAATTTATCTCTGCTATAGATAAAACAACATAACATCTCAGTAAAGATACAATTCCTATAGCTCTGATGCACTACAGACTACATGAATTTATCTCTGCTATAGATAAACCAACATAACATCTCAGTAAAGATACAATTCCTATAGCTCTGATGCACTACACACTACATGAATTTATCTCTGCTATAGATAAAACAACATAACATCTCAGTAAAGATACAATTCCTATAGCTCTGATGCACTACAGACTACATGAATTTATCTCTGATATAAATAAACCAACATAACATCTCAGTAATGATACAATTCCTATAGCTCTGATGCACTACAGACTACATGAATTTATCTCTGATATAGATAAAACAACATAACATCTCAGTAAAGATACAATTCCTATAGCTCTGATGCACTACACACTACATGAATTTATCTCTGCTATAGATAAACCAACATAACATCTCAGTAAAGATACAATTCCTATAGCTCTGATGCACTACACACTACATGAATTTATCTCTGATATAAATAAACCAACATAACATCTCAGTAATGATACAATTCCTATAGCTCTGATGCACTACAGACTACATGAATTTATCTCTGATATAAATAAACCAACATAACATCTCAGTAAAGATACAATTCCTATAGCTCTGATGCACTACACACTACATGAATTTATCTCTGATATAAATAAACTAACATAACATCTCAGTAAAGATACAATTCCTATAGCTCTGATGCACTACACACTACATGAATTTATCTCTGCTATAGATAAACCAACATAACATCTCAGTAAAGATACAATTCCTATAGCTCTGATGCACTACAGACTACATGAATTTATCTCTGATATAGATAAACCAACATAACATCTCAGTAATGATACAATTCCTTAAGGGATTAAATGCCTACCGGTCGCTAGCCGTAGAACAGAATATAAAAAACACTTATACTATAATAAATAAAAACACAACAACTTTTTATGGGTAAAATTTTAACCGTCACAGGTTAAACATTTATTAACTAACTAAGTAACTATGGTAACCAACAAGGTCAGATGGCGGCTGAACGAATTACTATAATGACAACCCGGCACAGCAGAAGGTAAACGGCCCAAACGGAAACTGCAGCAGAGCGGAACCTCTGCTCATAGAAAAATTGCTACTAAGGGGTTAATGAGATCACGTGACCCACCCGCAAGGGGAAGGAGGGGCACCTCACGTGCACATGAGGCTATCCACCCCTCACACTTTTAGATTGGTCATCACTCCCCCTGTTCACCCCTTTCCAAGGCAACAGGGCCGTTACCTCCCGCCGCACGGGCATGGAAATAAGGACTACCCCCTACAAAGGGATCCGCTACTCAGCCGCCAGAAGCCAGGTATGCCAAATGTTACGGTTGCCTCCAGGCTGGCTGGAAGTTGGACCGTAGAAAAGGATGCTCCTAGCGCTCACCAAAGAATCATCAGCACCATAGTCACTCTAACTGCTGCGTAGCCACCATCAGTAATGCAGACTATATGAACCACCGCTGCTGGGCTGGTATCTCGCCGTCTGCTCTGCGCCCTGGACCTACGACCAGGCTCCAGTAGGCGAACCTCTTCCTTCTGTAGCAATCCCTGTAGCTAAGGGAGTATGAAAAAGCTGTCCCCTACAAACATGAGTCAAAGCTGCAAGTTAGAGGGTCAAAAATAGGTCTGATGTGCTGGAGCACACAGCCTGCTTTTATTCAGGTTACATGCAAACAGGACACTCTCAGGGGGAGGCATAAAATCCCCCATCACACATTTGATATTAGATAGAGAGACACTCCCTTTGACAGGCCACAACATTTACTTCAGCAGATAACATTACACACAATAAAACAATGCAGTCCACCTTATCAATACTAGTCTGATTAGACAATGGGAAAGTTGATCACTAAACCTAATTAGTGCTAATCCCAGCAGACTTGTATTTAGAATAGGTTTCTTGAAGCTGAACAAAATTTAACTCTTAATGGCACACAATGAAACTGAACCAAGTGGGAGAAAGCCAGGGACAAGTCATTTCACAGGTCTGGGGACATAGTCTTAAAGGGGCATTGTTCATCAAAGTCACAATATGTCCCCAGACGGTTCTTAAAGGGCCACACACACCCAACAAAAGTCAATATGTCCTCAGGGGCACAATCTTCCAGGGGCCATAGTCATGTGGCAGGAGGCTGGCAAATAGGCTTCTCCAAAATGCAGGGAAGCAGGGCAATTTTCCATTTAAAGGGCCAGTTACAAACAGCAGTTTGTAACATATCTCCCATTTTGGATGGAGACTAACCAGGCACCTGACCTTCTGCCGGTCAGTGCCCAAGTTAGTCTCGCAACCCACCCACAAATAATCGCTAGCAGCAAAGTAGCCCCCCCACAATACGTAGTACTGGCCTGTAAGTTCCAGGTTGCAGGATGAAAGTGCAGCATCCTCGGCCTTCCTGGCGCAGCTGGGCAAATAGCTGATGGTACTTGGGGGGCAGAGGCCAGCGGCACTCTGCCCTGGTGCCAGCGCTTCTGCTGGGGTGAGGGGTTTGCAGGCCAGTTCTGTAACAAGGACAAGGTCTGTAGGGCAGAGGCCAGCAGCGCTCTGCCCTGATGCCAGCTCCTCTGCTGGGGGAATTGGGGCATAGTCCTGCCCGGTGGCAAAGGGAACGTGGGGGTCAGTGGGGGCCAACATCTCCACTGTTAACCCTGGGCCCAAGTTAGGAGTTAGCTGGGGAGGGGGAGATTGGCTTACCTCCTCCTCCTGATACTCCGGCGGCCGTTGGGAAGGGAGGTTGATGCTCTCCGCTTCCTGTGGAACATGCTGCGGCTGGGGAGAGAGACCGGTTGTCTCCTCTCCCTGGAAGGCACACTCCGGCTGGGGAGGGAGGTCGATGCTCTCCCCTCCCTGTAGCTGGGTCTGTCGCTGGGGATCTGGGCCGCCTGCCCAGCATCCCTGTAGGGCCGGTAGAGAGACTGCGGTCCCATCTCCACCTGCCTGCTGGGGGTCCTCCCAGGACCAGTCTATGAGGCCTGCTGCCTCTGGTATCTCTGGTTGGGGTTGGGGAAGGAGACCGGTTGTCTCTTCCCTCTGCACAGTATACTGCCGCTGGGGAGGGAGGTCGCTGCTCTCCTCTCCCTGTGGAACATGCTGCGGCTGGGGAGAGAGACCAGGTGTCCATACCCTCAAACTCCACAGTTGGCGCTCAAAGGCTCGTGCCGCTTTGTTCTCCATATCCAATTCCCGGATGATGCGACTGACTACCTCCTGCGCAGGGTCTGGACCATATCGGACTAGCCGCCTCTTTACCTCTGGAACGAAATCCGCGCCCTCATAGCGACGGATCCGGTTGAGGTGCTCTTCACATGGTTCTGACCAGTATCTTGTCAGCTCCATGCTGCTGTAGGTAGGGACGCTGCTCAGTGGCTAGCGTTGCCCTCAATTACTCTCCTACGATACCAGTGCTGTTGTGGTGCTGCTCCTTGCGCTAGGACGCCAATCCCACCGCTGCCGCCAAATGTTACGGTTGCCTCCAGGCTGGCTGGAAGTTGGACCGTAGAAAAGGATGCTCCTAGCGCTCACCAAAGAATCATCAGCACCATAGTCACTCTAACTGCTGCGTAGCCACCATCAGTAATGCAGACTATATGAACCACCGCTGCTGGGCTGGTATCTCGCCGTCTGCTCTGCGCCCTGGACCTACGACCAGGCTCCAGTAGGCGAACCTCTTCCTTCTGTAGCAATCCCTGTAGCTAAGGGAGTATGAAAAAGCTGTCCCCTACAAACATGAGTCAAAGCTGCAAGTTAGAGGGTCAAAAATAGGTCTGATGTGCTGGAGCACACAGCCTGCTTTTATTCAGGTTACATGCAAACAGGACACTCTCAGGGGGAGGCATAAAATCCCCCATCACACATTTGATATTAGATAGAGAGACACTCCCTTTGACAGGCCACAACATTTACTTCAGCAGATAACATTACACACAATAAAACAATGCAGTCCACCTTATCAATACTAGTCTGATTAGACAATGGGAAAGTTGATCACTAAACCTAATTAGTGCTAATCCCAGCAGACTTGTATTTAGAATAGGTTTCTTGAAGCTGAACAAAATTTAACTCTTAATGGCACACAATGAAACTGAACCAAGTGGGAGAAAGCCAGGGACAAGTCATTTCACAGGTCTGGGGACATAGTCTTAAAGGGGCATTGTTCATCAAAGTCACAATATGTCCCCAGACGGTTCTTAAAGGGCCACACACACCCAACAAAAGTCAATATGTCCTCAGGGGCACAATCTTCCAGGGGCCATAGTCATGTGGCAGGAGGCTGGCAAATAGGCTTCTCCAAAATGCAGGGAAGCAGGGCAATTTTCCATTTAAAGGGCCAGTTACAAACAGCAGTTTGTAACACCAGATATGGTAGACCAATAACTAAATAGGTTGACAAAGTTAGCCTGAATAGGCATACCCGTCGCCCAACTAGGGGACAAAATTTTAAATTTGAAAATGCTCAATCAATAATGTGGCTACTAAATTAGCCTGAGAAGGCATACTTAGCGCCTAGAACATAAATTAAATTTGGAAGCCATCTCGTAACAGGGAAGGGAGGGAGGGGAAAGAACTCGCCTGCACCGGATTCCAGGAAGAAGAGGGCCAGGAAGCTGATGATCCCCACTTTTAAGGTGAGTAGTGGGCCCCTCCCTTGCATGCAACATTGTTGCAACTAACCTCCCTAGCCAGCCCTCTTCTCCTATCTCTCCCTACGGCTTTAACCCTTAGCTTTGCTCCAGGCCCAATTGTGCCCTACACTGCCTTAAGGGATTAAATGCCTACCGGTCGCTAGCCGTAGAACAGAATATAAAAAACACTTATACTATAATAAATAAAAACACAACAACTTTTTATGGGTAAAATTTTAACCGTCACAGGTTAAACATTTATTAACTAACTAAGTAACTATGGTAACCAACAAGGTCAGATGGCGGCTGAACGAATTACTATAATGACAACCCGGCACAGCAGAAGGTAAACGGCCCAAACGGAAACTGCAGCAGAGCGGAACCTCTGCTCATAGAAAAATTGCTACTAAGGGGTTAATGAGATCACGTGACCCACCCGCAAGGGGAAGGAGGGGCACCTCACGTGCACATGAGGCTATCCACCCCTCACACTTTTAGATTGGTCATCACTCCCCCTGTTCACCCCTTTCCAAGGCAACAGGGCCGTTACCTCCCGCCACCAGATAGCATTAAGATGATAACTGTGCCGCCACCGATAAAGGACAAACACAACCCAACCGGACTTAAAGGAGGGTTACTATGGCCTTACGGATATCCTTTATAAAAATATCTAGGGCAACTGTCTCCAAATGTACCCTATCCTTCCTATAATAATGGACCTTGTCGGCTGTTAGAGATTCGTGTTTAACCACAAATCCCCCATTACCTGTGACGGTTCTAGCAACTGAAGAGTTTATCTTCTTCCTAACCTTGTAAGCGGCGCTGTGGGAAGACATGTGACGCCATTCCAACCTGGGAACTATATTGGACCAACCGACCAACACGTTCGGGATGCGAGCTCTGATCCATGCAATATCTGCTTGCATGATTTTAATAAGCTCCAAGACAGGAATGGCGCCCATATCATTGCCACCCAAATGAAGGATTATGACATGAGGTTTACCCCAGCGTACTAGGGCCTCTGAGATGCGCGATGGAAGCGCTGGCCAACACATCCCTCTCTCACCTACCCATCTAATTGACACTTGGGATAAAGGGAAACCTAAATTCTGCCCCCCCGGAAGGGCCGAACTACGAATGGAGGCCCAATGAACGTAGGAGTGCCCCACGATCCATATCCTTTTAGCGCCGCTGACGGGTCCTGTAAAGACACACGAGATTAGTACTGAACACAAAACACTACTAACCAACATATTATTCAACAACCGGTCGAATGTAACCTTTAAACTTATTAGAGCGCCATCTACCCAAACGGCAAATGGCTTCAGCGGAAGAACCCTGCAGCGCGGCATTAGTAGCTGCCCCTATGCGGAAAGAATGGGGGGCTATTTTTGACACATCCAAACCAGCGTGCGCAGCAGTCCTCGCTAGCACCCTACGGAACTGGAACAAAGATATAGAAGTCCGGTTCGCATGTATTAACAAAGGACCCTGTTCCTCTGGTCTGTGTTCTAAAAACTGGTTAACCGCCATCACCGGGCAGCAGAGACCGCTAGACTGAGGAATAGGGATCCATGCCCCTTTGCCCTCTTGATCCGTCTTAGATCTAGGCAAATAAATTAACAGTGAATCTTCTCCCGCCCTAACGTGGCCGAACTGAAGGCCTTTGTCAGTGCATGATTTGGACGGTGCCACAAGCTCGCTTATACGAAGCGCAGCCGAATAGGCTAATGAAAACGCAGCTCTAAATAACAAAAACTCATAATGCGTTGCGCAGATGTCCGGCAAAGCGACCACCAGCCGCTCAAGCCGGTCATGCGTGATAGGCTCCCTAGAGTCCTTTTGTTGTGGTTGGAGCTTGCCCCAACCTTTGACAACTTGACGCACAAATTTTGAACTGCCCGGATCCGGCAAAGCAAGCGTACGATAAAAGAATGACAAGGCGGCCAACCAAGAATGAACCGCCCCCTGCCGCGAACCCTTTCGCCAAAGACTCACCAGCCAATCACATACTGTGTCCTGAGACGCTTCAATCGCCTCCACATTCTGACATCGGCAAAAGTCTTCCCATTCACGCCATAGCCTGACATAGGAGCACCATGTCCTAGGTGCAAGGGACGCCCGCACTAGAGGGAGCAAGGATATCCAGGACGGAGAAGCTGCCAAAGGAAACCAGGACAAGGTAAGCCTTCTAATGCAGCATGAGGGGCCAAACGTCTGAACGTCACCCAATCAAACCTGGATAGTGCATCTGCCAATACATTATTAACCCCCGGGACGTGTCGCGCTTGAAACTGGATATTAAGTTCAAGACAGCGTAAGACCAGATGCCTCAGTAAACAAACTACAACCGCGGAAGTGGCCGAAAGACCGTTCACCGCATGGACGACACTGAGATTATCTGTCCAGAAATTAATCGTCCTGTTTGCAAATTGATTGCCCCAAAGGTCAACCGCCAAAACGATAGGGAAAAGCTCCAAAAGGGTAAGGTTACGTGTTAAGCCCCTGGCCGACCATTTTGGCGGCCAAGGGCCTGCACTCCATTCCCCCCGGAAATACGCCCCATAACCCTTCGACCCCGCGGTGTCAGTAAATAAATGCAACAACTGACTGGAAATGGGCTCAGATCGCCATAATCGAATCCCATTGAAGTCCTGAAGAAAAGTCTTCCAGACTCTCAGGTCAGCTCTCATGCCTTCTGAAATCCAAATTTTTTCAGAAGGCCTGAGTTTGCCCTTCAGCTTAGCTTCCAATCTCCGATTGAAAACTCTCCCCATGGGGATAACTCTGCCTGCAAAATTCAAAAGGCCAAGTAATGACTGTAGCTGCCTAAGCGTGATGGTCGCCATGGAAACAGCCGCTTCAACCGCCTCAAGCATATCCCGTACTTTGCCATCAGGCAGCCTACAAATTCTGTCGACAGTATCAATTTCGATACCCAGGAACGTAATACAAGTGCCCGGGCCCTCAGTCTTGTCTTCAGCCAGTGGGACACCGAATTGCAACATAAGGATTCTCATGGAGTCCATCAGCTGCTGACATTCAGTAGTTCCCGGACTCCCCACCAAGAGGAAGTCGTCCAGATAATGAGCAATGCGGTTATTAACTGCCTGTTGCTCCAAAACCCAGTGCAAAAATGTACTAAAGGTTTCAAACAAGGCGCAAGAGATGGCGCAGCCCATAGGCAAGCACCTATCTACGTAAAATTCCTTTTGGAATTTGCAACCCATCAAATAAAATGATGAAGGGTGCAAGGGGAGTAGGCGAAAGGCGGATTCAATATCCAGCTTCGCCAACAAGGCTCCTGCACCTACCCCCCGCACCAAATCCAGGGCGCTATCAAAGGATTGATATCGCACTGAGCTGAGTTCCGGATCAATAGCATCATTGACGGAATAGCCCCTAGGGTGAGATAGGTGGTGTATTAGACGGAATTTTCCCAATTCCTTCTTGGGTACTACACCAAGTGGTGAAATGACCAGATTCGGCAAAGGTGGCGAGGAAAAAGGACCCACTACCCGGCCCATAGATATCTCCTTATCCAGCTTGACCCTAACAACCGAAGGGTGCTGGTAAGCTGATTTGAGGTTACGATAGCCTCTGGAACCCTTAATGGCTTTTGTCACAGGTATACGAAAACCGTCCGTAAACCCTTGAAATAACAAAGACGCTGCGCGCGAATCTGGGTACACCCTAAGCCATGGCTCAAGGGCGTGCACCTTCACCGGTGTTGGGGCCTTTAGGAACAAGAGAGAGCTTGTTCTGTGCTCTACCGGATGCTGAATCCTTCTTTCTGGCACACTCGCTCCCGGGGTGTGATCCAGCACAGTATCGGCATACGTGCCTGAACGCACATGAATTACCTCTGTCGCATTTATTATCTTGAAATGCCCAGCAGGTACCACCTCTGCGCTTCGTTTTGGAAGCACGAAAGGACTGATTGCTAGAGGAGATGGAGGAGGAGGGTGACCCCTGCGGGCCGAGGCGTTGCCAAAGATGCGAGTCAGTTGTATCAAAGGTGAGCACAGGATTACCCGCCATCTTTTGCCTAAACTCAGCATCATAATCTCTCCAAGCCCCCTCAGCAAACTTCCTCTGAATCCAATGGATATTATCCGTATATTTAAGGATAGCGTGGCATTGGCTCGGGTATTTCTCCAAGTAGCAAGAGGAGAAAACTCTAAATCAAATTAGCCACTCCTCGAAAGTTTCAGGACGCTTAAACCGTTTAGGTCCAGTACCGTCCGCGCTCTTCTCTCGCTGCCTACAAGCTTCAGCAGATAATTCAAATATATTCACATATTTGCCCTGCTGTATTTTTCTAATTGTCCTTGGTTTCAAATGACCGTGCAATGATGGAGTATAAGATGGGAAGGAATCGCCGTGTAAGGCCACTTTCCTTTCTGGGATTAAGTTAATAGGTGGACGCTTGTCCCCCACTATAGTGGTGCTCTGCACAGCTTCTGGGGAACCTATCGCAAGCTGCGCCTGCGCCATGCTGCCAACTGCGCCTGACTGCATTACCTGCCACATTTTCTTTACCATAGCAAACATGCGCTTTTGACCCTTACCCCTTAGCCCAAGTGAAGTGTCACTGTCACATTCAGATTCAGACAGGGATGAGTCAACCTGGTCATGTCGGTCATGTGTAAATGTAAAGGGCTTACCAGGAATGGCCATTGCGCCGTCCTGATGCTCCATACCGGAGGTGGAAGGACCAGGAACCGCCCCGTTGTCCTGCTGCAAGGAATTAGCCGTGCTCTAACGCTGCTGTGCATCCGCCTGCTCCTGTGGAATAACCGCCGAAGCCGAAGGCCTATCAACCTGGTTTGCTTCCATGTTCAGATCCCCTTGAGATGCGTTCTGTAAAAAAGAAAACAGGTCGCGAGCACTACGGACACCGGCAAAGGGGGGGTTAATAGGACCCAAGCCTGACCTATTATTTGCATGTAAGCCTGCCTGTCCTATTTCATTTGCCCTTTCATGCCCCACATTCACATTCCTACCCTGTAACTGAACTAATGAAGCAGGATTGTCCCTTAACTCATGTGACCGTGATGTTGGTAACACATTCAAAGCATCATTTGCAATTCTACGTACCCTCACATTCGAAACACTCATAGGTTCAGCTTGTGCATTCACACTAGAATTCCCCAACTGCGCCACAGCGCGTGCATTCATATTGTGACTCAAAGGATCAGCCTGTGCATTCACACCAGACATCCCTAACTGCGCCACAGCGCGTACATTCATGTGGGGTGATGGCGCACTACTTAGCTGAGAATCTGCCCTAATTTGCTGCGAATCTAACCTATTGTGCTGAACTGCGACATTAACTTGCCCCTGTGCGGTATGTTGCTGCGCCGCAATAAGCTGACCCTGAGCGCTATGTTGGCGCGCCAAGTTAACTTGTCCCTGAGCCTGGGCGTGCTGACCCTGCGGTTCAATCGCACTTATTAGCCGTCCTGGATTGAAATCTGATTGAGAATCTATCGCCCTGGTTCTCGCTAACATGCCCCTACCTAAGGGGTTCAACCTGTTAGCTCTCGTTGAAGCCCCCCTCCTACTTTTAAGGCCTCTATGCGTGACCCCGCTAATTGAATCCTGAGCCCTGCTGCCAGTAAATTGCAACCTGGTATTAATGCGAGATGGCGCCTTCCGTTGCCGAACTTGAGGACCCCTTCGGCCCCATAACCCACCCCCGGCCGACATCCTCTCATGATGCTCACCTTCCTGGAGCTGCAGAGGATGCGACCGTCCCCGCGAAGTCCCGACGCTGAAACCGGAACCGGAAGTGGATGGGCGCGTGACCGGAACTTCCGGTTGCGCACTTACCATTGGACCCTGAGGACCCGCGGCCTGGTTTGGAGGACCGGACACCGACGCCTCGTGGAGCTGGACCAGAGGACCCGCCGGAGAACCTGGAGGACCCGACGGAGGAGCCTGCATACCCGCCGGGGACATCGCCGCAACTAAAGACGCCAGGATAGAAGACACCGCCGAGACCGCCGACGGAGGAATCGCGGACATGAGGGAGGATACCGCTGCTTCAGGTAAGCCTTGCTGCGGTGTAGAGACGGGCTGGGGGGCTAATTGGGGGGCTAATAGTGGAAGAACAGGGGCTTGTTGCGCAAGCGAAACCCCCACAGAAGCGAGCCCAGCTCTTGAGAGGACATGCTGCGCCGGCGCCGAGGCCAAAATTTCAAGCCCATCTGCCATAGTAGGCAAAACGGGGGTTAATAGAGAGGGGCCCCGTGTAACGGCTAACTCTGCCTCAGTGTCTGCACTTGCACCGCGTGTTGAGCCCCTATCTAACCTGGGCCTAGCTACAGGGGTAATTGTGGTTTCCACATAGGCCTCAACCGGTACATGTGAAGCTACCGAAGGTGGACTGGAAGCCTGAGGCCTAGCCTGAGGGCCAGTTGCTTGGAGACAGGCTGATTGCTCATCCGAGAAAACCAAAAAATACTAATGGCACTGCACAATTTTATAAAATAGGGTAGCCTATTATTCTCTGGATTAATTTATAGGATATAGTAATGTGAATTTATTTATAATCCAGATTTAATATCTTGCAAGTTGGCAGAGGTGCTGTGTACTGGTTATTAGAAACAAAAGATATCAATCCTGAGATTGATGAAGTGTACACCTGAATAGCACTCTTCCCCTATTTGGTAATGGTAAAAATTGGAGCAGGTATAGAGGTCTGAGTTGGGAGGAGTATGTGGCGATATATTAAAATATAACTTTTATGGTATTCCAGATGAAGTGATAACGGCAATACGAGCCCTATATGCCTGCCCAACCGCGGTGGTTAAGGACATGGGATTTGCTTCCCCGGAAATACATATTACCAATGGCACAAGGCAGGGTTGTCCCCTGTCGCCCCTAATCTTTACATTGGCCATTGAACCTTTGGCTCAAGCCATTAGGAACTCAAGTCCAATACGTGGAGTAAAATGTGGGAGAGTCACTGCAAAGATAGCGTTATTTGCGGATGACGTTACTCTATTCCTCACAAACCCACTGGGCTCCTTGCCGATACTGCTGGATCTTCTTTCCAAATTCGGAACATATAGCTATTACAAAGTTAACGTCTCTAAGACCGAGGCCTTGCCGCTTGACATCCCTGCATTTGAGTTAGATGTTCTACGAACATCTTACTCTTTTCAGTGGTCGCGTACCACCATCCGGCATCTTGGGGTACAACTGGGCCCTGACCCGAAATCTGTGCTTGCCATCAACTATTCAGATATAATTCAAGAGGTCACTGAGCTCACCACTTCCTGGAGCCTCAAAGAATTGTCATGGCTGGGTCGTATCGCCTCTTTTAAAATGACAATTCTACCTAAAATTCTCTATTATTTCCGATGTATTCCCCTCAATGTACCCAGTGCTCTGATAGACACACTCCAATCTATTGGCCAAAAATACATATGGGGAAAGTCTAGACCTCGAATTGCTGCGAAAATACTGCAGAAAAAATACGAACGGGGAGGAGTGGCGATGCCTAGCATACGTGGGTATTATGAGGCAGCCAGACTATCACACATCACAGCGTGGGCAGACAAGGGGGAACCTCAGGGATGGAAGAATATAGAAAATTCTGAGCTGCCCAGAGGATTGACCTTGGCAGATTTGCCCTGGATCCCTGAATATCAACTAGACAAACTGGGAATTAAAAATGTTATTGTCAGGGAAAATCTTAAAATGTGGCGTACTCTTAGAAACCTACCTGAGGTGGCCCCCCATCCATCCCCTATACACTCCCTACCCGCTTTGCTTACAGCCTTACCAGATACCCATGTTCAGCAATGGAGACACTGGGATCTGAATTTGATCTCTCAACTATACCCCTCGGGTACTTTGGCCACTCCAGAAGATATCAATTCAGTTATACAGGACCCTCCCATATGGGCCATATTTGAATACTCCAGGCTATATGTCTTCCTGATGTCTTGGGGGTTTTCTAAGGCTTCCCTTAGACCATTGACCAACTGGGAGAAATTGTGGCAGCTGCAGGTGAAGACCCCTAGAATCATATCATTCCACTATAACCTACTGCAATCATCTACTAACAAAGAAAGACCCTGGCAACTTAGAGCTTGGGAAGGAGACCTCTCCAGACCGATCTCTGACAAACACCTTCATCTTGCTATGACACTAACTAAAAAGACTCTCCACTGTGCGAACACTCTTGAGTCATATATGAAACTATTTTTGAGATGGTACTATACCCCCTCCAGACTATCACAGATGTTCCCTGCAGCTTCCTCTTTATGCTGGAGAGGATGCGAGCTGAGAGGCTCAGACTTACACATATGGTGGGAGTGCCCTGCCTTGAAACCCTTATGGCTCCAAGTAGCTACCCTTTGCCTCAATTTGGGATTGAAAATACCGCTAACCTCTGATATGGCTCTACTGCACATATTCCCAAATAGTATCCCTACACCCTTAACTAAGCTGATAATTTTCATACTAGCGGCCACTAAACTGGCAATAGCTAGAGCTTGGACACAGACCCTGCCCCCTGACATGGCAGCTATCACATCTATAATACAGGTCTATGCCAAGATGGAACAGGGTTACTACTCCAATGCTGATAGAGAGGAACTTTACTGGCAAATCTGGGAACCCTGGTTCCACTACCAGGAAGATTGTAGACAGACGGTCTCAAGAGATAGGACCATCAATCGCGAGGATATCTTGCCCCTAGAGTAGGGCTCTTCCTCTGCCCCCACAGATCTCTATTTGTTGACCACCATTCTTTCTCCCCCCACCTTACCTATTATACCCTTCTCCTACTCTCCCTCCCCCCTCTCCTATAACATGAGTCCCACTGCCCTCCCCCTTCCCCCCCCCCTCTCACCCCCCCCCCCCCCCTTTTTTTTTTTTTTTTTTTTTTTTTTTTTTTTTTTCCTTCTCGTGTGATTATCCGCCCTACCTGGAGATGCACGCCACAAAAGATCAGCTGGGATGGGGAGTCGAACATGGTAATAATTTTTTCCAACAATTGAGGTTTGAAACCCCTCTGTGGTTGAGTTCATATCTAAAACCATCATAATATTTTAAGTATAGTAAATAGACCTACCTTATATATATCTACTGTGACCCCTGTCCAGAGGTCTATATCTGCTCTCCTCGGTCTGTGCTTGATGGCTTGGAGTCTTCCCCCCTACTATATGTTTTTCCCGTCTTTCTGCTCTTACCTCCCTCCCCCCCCTCCCTCCTTCCTTTTTTCCCCTTTCTACTGTTCATACCCCCCTCCAATTTTTGCTTTCCCTTCCTTAGAGGTTCTCTACCTCACTCGGAGATATATGTCTCGAATGACCCTTTAAGTAGTTCAGACTAATATGGTGAAGGATCTCATTCAGTTGATTGGTCAATGTTAATATGCTACCTGCTTCACATTTGTAATATGGTACCACATCAATCGAAACAGTCAGGTGTGGCTAAAACTGCTTGTTCATTATGTTTTCCCTCATATCCCGGAAAAATATGTTATATATCTGTTATTCCTTATAACTGTTCATGGAGATACTTTTATTATGACGTCTGTAACATCTGTATGTACAAAGTGAATTGATTACTCTATATTTGTCATTGTCAAGCTTACTTTAATATGAAAATAAAATAAATATTATTTAAAAAAAAAAAAAAAAAATATAACTTTTATTAGACAATTAAAAATAAAAAGCAACAACACACACATTGAACATATATACTTTATTAAAATCACAGGATAGGGTCTGAGTAAGTTCTCTCCGTGGATTACGGGAGATAGAAGTGGTTGTGATAAAAGTTTAAGAGAGCCTGAATGTCAGTTAGACATCAGGGTATTCTCTTTCAATATATATTATTTCGATATAGGTAGCACTGACTCAGTATCAGTAGATATGTTATTGGACTTGGATGTACTGTGTGTAATTTGTAACTTGCGGTGGAATTTAATTATTATATTTATAAATTTGAATAAAGGTGATGGAACTTTCTCTTAGAAATCAGTCTGACACTGATAAGAGGATTGAAATCCTATTGTCATCATATGGCTATATTTAGATGTTAAGTGTAACAACTCTGACTTTTTCGGACCCAACTTCTGTTGCAAAGATTTTGCTTAGGTTATCAAATTTATTAAATTAATATCCCCCTATGTTTATTTCATTTACACACTTATCACTGTCTTGCATATTATTTGGTAACGTACTGCTGCAAAGTAGCTGCTGCTCGTAAGGCTGGCTTAGTATTGCTTGTGCTGATAAATTTCTATTTGAACGTGTTATCGTATTCAATGCTGGATATTTTTAAAGGCTATATACTGCTCTTAAATAGATCATTTGCAATATTGGATATATGCTAAAGCTTTGTGGTCAGCTTGGTCTTGCTTCAGCTAATGGTTGTCTGGTTTAAACGTATTTACCATATTTTATACTGAGTTATTTCAAAGGCTGTGTGTTGATTTTAAATAAACGTTTATACACTTGTCACTATCTTATATATTTTTATGTTAGAGTACTGCTATAAAATAGCTGCTGCTCGTAAGGCTGGCTTAGTATTGCTTATGCTGATAATTTTCTGTTTGAACGTATTGTCATGTTCATTACTAGATATTTTTACAGGCTGTATACTGGTCTTAAATAGACCATTGGCAATATTAGATATATGCTAAAGCTTAACCTCTAGTTTGTAATCAGCTTAGTCAGTACAGTCTTACTTCCGCTGACCGTTGTATGGTTTAAACGTATTTACCGTATTTTGTACTTAGTATTTTCAAAGGTTGTGTGCTGATTTTAAATAGACAGTTTGCGGTTTTAGGTATATGCTAGTTGCAGTTCCGTATTTCTTACCCGCCTGTCTATGATCAACACTGAGCCCTTGCTGAGAGTGCTAGTTAAATAACTTAATATTGTGCACAACCACAATTTTTTAGACTATGAAAACTACCATTCCTGCTAATTAAAAAATGCTAAAATGCATTCAACAAACAATTCCCTAACATGTTTCGCCACTAACGTGGCTTTTTCAAAGGGTCCTATATCATCCGGCCTAGCCATTGCCACTGAGGCATAGGCTGAATCGTCTCCTTCCACCCCCTCACCTGCTGCATGTATATCTAACCTGCTAACTGTGTGACTCATAATGTTTGTCTGTGCTATACTAGTACTAGGCCTAGTCTCAGTAGTGTACTGTGTTGGTGGAATTATGTCATCTAGCTCTTCAATGTCATCCAGTGTACTTATCTGTTTTTTCTGTTTTCCAGATCCAGGTTTCTCAAACACCAACTCGTGGAAGCGTTGAGGAGGGAGTTTGGATCGTCTGGATCGCTGCATTGTTCACAGAAATTAAAAATCACCCTGAACAATAACAGAAAGAACTTGTCTGCACCGGATTCCAGGAAGAAGAGGGCCAGGAAGCTGATGATCCCCACTTTTAAGGTGAGTAGTGGGCCCCTCCCTTGCATGCAACATTGTTGCAACTAACCTCCCTAGCCAGCCCTCTTCTCCTATCTCTCCCTACGGCTTTAACCCTTAGCTTTGCTCCAGGCCCAATTGTGCCCTACACTGCCTATAGCTCTGATGCACTACAGACTACATGAATTTATCTCTGCTATAGATAAACCAACATAACATCTCAGTAAAGATACAATTCCTATAGCTCTGATGCACTACACACTACATGAATTTATCTCTGCTATAGATAAAACAACATAACATCTCAGTAAATATACAATTCCTATAGCTCTGATGCACTACAGACTACATGAATTTATCTCTGATATAGATAAACCAACATAACATCTTAGTAAAGATACAATTCCTATAGCTCTGATGCATTACACACTACATGAATTTATCTCTGCTATAGATAAACCAACATAACATCTCAGTAAAGATACAATTCCTATAGCTCTGATGCACTACACACTACATGAATTTATTTCTGATATAAATAAACCAACATAACATCTCAGTAAAGATACAATTCCTATAGCTCTGATGCATTACACACTACATGAATTTATCTCTGCTATAGATAAACCAACATAACATCTCAGTAAAGATACAATTCCTATAGCTCTGATGCACTACAGACTACATGAATTTATCTCTGCTATAGATAAACCAACATAACATCTCAGTAAAGATACAATTCCTATAGCTCTGATGCACTACACACTACATGAATTTATCTCTGATATAGATAAACCAACATAACATCTCAGTAAAGATACAATTCCTATAGCTCTGATGCACTACAGACTACATGAATTTATCTCTGCTATAAATAAACCAACATAACATCTCAGTAAAGATACAATTCCTATAGCTCTGATGCACTACACACTACATGAATTTATCTCTGCTATAGATAAACCAACATAACATCTCAGTAAAGATACAATTCCTATAGCTCTGTTGCACTACACACTACATGAATTTATCTCTGCTATAGATAAACCAACATAACATCTCAGTAAAGATACAATTCCTATAGCTCTGATGCACTACACACTACATGAATTTATCTCTGCTATAGATAAACCAACATAACATCTCAGTAAAGATACAATTCCTATAGCTCTGATGCACTACACACTACATGAATTTATCTCTGCTATAAATAAACCAACATAACATCTCAGTAAAGATACAAATCCTATAGCTCTGATGCACTACAGACTACATGAATTTATCTCTGCTATAGATAAACCAACATAACATCTCAGTAAAGATACAATTCCTATAGCTCTGATGCACTACACACTACATGAATTTATCTCTGCTATAGATAAACCAACATAACATCTCAGTAAAGATACAATTCCTATAGCTCTGATGCACTACAGACTACATGAATTTATCTCTGCTATAAATAAACCAACATAACATCTCAGTAAAGATACAATTCCTATAGCTCTGATGCACTACACACTACATGAATTTATCTCTGCTATAGATAAACCAACATAACATCTCAGTAAAGATACAATTCCTATAGCTCTGATGCACTACACACTACATGAATTTATCTCTGCTATAGATAAACCAACATAACATCTCAGTAAAGATACAATTCCTATAGCTCTGATGCACTACACACTACATGAATTTATCTCTGCTATAGATAAACCAACATAACATCTCAGTAAAGATACAATTCCTATAGCTCTGATGCACTACACACTACATGAATTTATCTCTGCTATAGATAAACAACATAACATCTCAGTAAAGATACAATTCCTATAGCTCTGATGCACTACACACTACATGAATTTATCTCTGCTATAGATAAACCAACATAACATCTCAGTAAAGATACAATTCCTATAGCTCTGATGCACTACAGACTACATGACTTTATCTCTGATATAGATAAACCAACATAACATCTCAGTAAAGATACAATTCCTATAGCTCTGATGCACTACACACTACATGAATTTATCTCTGCTATAGATAAACCAACATAACATCTCAGTAAAGATACAATTCCTATAGCTCTGATGCACTACACACTACATGAATTTATCTCTGCTATAGATAAACCAACATAACATCTCAGTAAAGATACAATTCCTATAGCTCTGATGCACTACACACTACATGAATTTATCTCTGCTATAGATAAACCAACATAACATCTCAGTAAAGATACAAATCCTATAGCTCTGATGCACTACACACTACATGAATTTATCTCTGATATAAATAAACCAACATAACATCTCAGTAAAGATACAATTCCTATAGCTCTGATGCACTACAGACTACATGAATTTATCTCTGATATAAATAAACCAACATAACATCTCAGTAAAGATACAATTCCTATAGCTCTGATGCACTACAGACTACATGAATTTATCTCTGCTATAGATAAACCAACATAACATCTCAGTAAAGATACAATTCCTATAGCTCTGATGCACTACACACTACATGAATTTATCTCTGATATAGATAAACCAACATAACATCTCAGTAAAGATACAATTCCTATAGCTCTGATGCACTACACACTACATGAATTTATCTCTGCTATAGATAAACCAACATAACATCTCAGTAAAGATACAATTCCTATAGCTCTGATGCACTACACACTACATGAATTTATCTCTGATATAGATAAACCAACATAACATCTCAGTAAATATACAATTCCTATAGCTCTGATGCACTACAGACTACATGAATTTATCTCTGATATAGATAAACCAACATAACATCTCAGTAAAGATACAATTCCTATAGCTCTGATGCACTACACACTACATGAATTTATCTCTGCTATAGATAAACCAACATAACATCTCAGTAAAGATACAATTCCTATAGCTCTGATGCACTACACACTACATGAATTTATCTCTGCTATAGATAAACCAACATAACATCTCAGTAAAGATACAATTCCTATAGCTCTGATGCACTACACACTACATGAATTTATCTCTGCTATAGATAAACCAACATAACATCTCAGTAAAGATACAATTCCTATAGCTCTGATGCACTACAGACTACATGAATTTATCTCTGATATAGATAAACCAACATAACATCTCAGTAAAGATACAATTCCTATAGCTCTGATGCATTACACACTACATGAATTTATCTCTGCTATAGATAAACCAACATAACATCTCAGTAAAGATACAATTCCTATAGCTCTGATGCACTACACACTACATGAATTTATCTCTGCTATAGATAAACCAACATAACATCTCAGTAAAGATACAATTCCTATAGCTCTGATGCACTACACACTACATGAATTTATCTCTGCTATAGATAAACCAACATAACATCTCAGTAAAGATACAATTCCTATAGCTCTGATGCACTACACACTACATGAATTTATCTCTGCTATAGATAAACCAACATAACATCTCAGTAAAGATACAATTCCTATAGCTCTGATGCACTACAGACTACATGAATTTATCTCTGATATAGATAAACCAACATAACATCTCAGTAAAGATACAATTCCTATAGCTCTGATGCACTACAGACTACATGAATTTATCTCTGCTATAGATAAACCAACATAACATCTCAGTAAAGATACAATTCCTATAGCTCTGATGCACTACACACTACATGAATTTATCTCTGCTATAGATAAACCAACATAACATCTCAGTAAAGATACAATTCCTATAGCTCTGATGCACTACACACTACATGAATTTATCTCTGATATAGATAAACCAACATAACATCTCAGTAAAGATACAATTCCTATAGCTCTGATGCACTACACACTACATGAATTTATCTCTGCTATAGATAAACCAACATAACATCTCAGTAAAGATACAATTCCTATAGCTCTGATGCACTACAGACTACATGAATTTATCTCTGCTATAGATAAACCAACATAACATCTCAGTAAAGATACAATTCCTATAGCTCTGATGCACTACACACTACATGAATTTATCTCTGCTATAGATAAACCAACATAACATCTCAGTAAAGATACAATTCCTATAGCTCTGATGCACTACACACTACATGAATTTATCTCTGCTATAGATAAACCAACATAACATCTCAGTAAAGATACAATTCCTATAGCTCTGATGCACTACACACTACATGAATTTATCTCTGCTATAGATAAACCAACATAACATCTCAGTAAAGATACAATTCCTATAGCTCTGATGCACTACACACTACATGAATTTATCTCTGCTATAGATAAACCAACATAACATCTCAGTAAAGATACAATTCCTATAGCTCTGATGCACTACACGACTACATGAATTTATCTCTGCTATAGATAAACCAACATAACATCTCAGTAAAGATACAATTCCTATAGCTCTGATGCACTACACACTACATGAATTTATCTCTGCTATAGATAAACCAACATAACATCTCAGTAAAGATACAATTCCTATAGCTCTGATGCACTACACACTACATGAATTTATCTCTGCTATAGATAAACCAACATAACATCTCAGTAAAGATACAATTCCTATAGCTCTGATGCACTACACACTACATGAATTTATCTCTGCTATAGATAAACCAACATAACATCTCAGTAAAGATACAATTCCTATAGCTCTGATGCACTACACACTACATGAATTTATCTCTGATATAGATAAACCAACATAACATCTCAGTAAAGATACAATTCCTATAGCTCTGATGCACTACAGACTACATGAATTTATCTCTGCTATAGATAAACCAACATAACATCTCAGTAAAGATACAATTCCTATAGCTCTGATGCACTACAGACTACATGAATTTATCTCTGCTATAGATAAACCAACATAACATCTCAGTAAAGATACAATTCCTATAGCTCTGATGCACTACACACTACATGAATTTATCTCTGCTATAGATTAAACCAACATAACATCTCAGTAAAGATACAATTCCTATAGCTCTGATGCACTACACACTACATGAATTTTATCTCTGCTATAGATAAAACAACATAACATCTCAGTAAAGATACAATTCCTATAGCTCTGATGCACTACACGACTACATGAATTTATCTCTGCTATAGATAAACCAACATAACATCTCAGTAAAGATACAATTCCTATAGCTCTGATGCCACTACAGACTACATGAATTTATCTCTGCTATAGATAAAAACAACATAACATCTCAGTAAAGATACAATTCCTATAGCTCTGATGCACTACACACTACATGAATTTATCTCTGCTATAGATAAACCAACATAACATCTCAGTAAAGATACAATTCCTATAGCTCTGATGCACTACACACTACATGAATTTATCTCTGCTATAGATAAACCAACATAACATCTCAGTAAAGATACAATTCCTATAGCTCTGATGCACTACACACTACATGAATTTATCTCTGCTATAGATAAAACAACATAACATCTCAGTAAAGATACAATTCCTATAGCTCTGATGCACTACACACTACATGAATTTATCTCTGCTATAGATAAAACAACATAACATCTCAGTAAAGATACAATTCCTATAGCTCTGATGCACTACACGACTACATGAATTTATCTCTGCTATAGATAAACAACATAACATCTCAGTAAAGATACAATTCCTATAGCTCTGATGCACTACACACTACATGAATTTATCTCTGCTATAGATAAACCAACATAACATCTCAGTAAAGATACAATTCCTATAGCTCTGATGCACTACACACTACATGAATTTATCTCTGCTATAGATAAACCAACATAACATCTCAGTAAAGATACAATTCCTATAGCTCTGATGCACTACACACTACATGAATTTATCTCTGCTATAGATAAACCAACATAACATCTCAGTAAAGATACAATTCCTATAGCTCTGATGCACTACACACTACATGAATTTATCTCTGATATAGATAAACCAACATAACATCTCAGTAAAGATACAATTCCTATAGCTCTGATGCACTACACGACTACATGAATTTATCTCTGATATAGATAAACCAACATAACATCTCAGTAAAGATACAATTCCTATAGCCTGTTGCACTACACACTACATGAATTTATCTCTGCTATAGATAAACCAACATAACATCTCAGTAAAGATACAATTCCTATAGCTCTGATGCACTACACACTACATGAATTTATCTCTGCTATAAGATAAACCAACATAACATCTCAGTAAAGATACAATTCCTATAGCTCTGATGCACTACACACTACATGAATTTATCTCTGCTATAGATAAAACCAACATAACATCTCAGTAAAGATACAATTCCTATAGCTCTGATGCACTACAGACTACATGAATTTATCTCTGCTATAGATAAACCAACATAACATCTCAGTAAAGATACAATTCCTATAGCTCTGATGCACTACACACTACATGAATTTATCTCTGCTATAGATAAACCAACATAACATCTCAGTAAAGATACAATTCCTATAGCTCTGATGCACTACACACTACATGAATTTATCTCTGCTATAGATAAACCAACATAACATCTCAGTAAAGATACAATTCCTATAGCTCTGATGCACTACAGACTACATGAATTTATCTCTGCTATAGATAAACAACATAACATCTCAGTAAAGATACAATTCCTATAGCTCTGATGCACTACACACTACATGAATTTATCTCTGCTATAGATAAACCAACATAACATCTCAGTAAAGATACAATTCCTATAGCTCTGATGCACTACACACTACATGAATTTATCTCTGCTATAGATAAACCAACATAACATCTCAGTAAAGATACAATTCCTATAGCTCTGATGCACTACAGACTACATGAATTTATCTCTGCTATAGATAAACCAACATAACATCTCAGTAAAGATACAATTCCTATAGCTCTGATGCACTACAGACTACATGAATTTATCTCTGCTATAGATAAAACAACATAACATCTCAGTAAAGATACAATTCCTATAGCTCTGATGCACTACACACTACATGAATTTATCTCTGCTATAGATAAACCAACATAACATCTCAGTAAAGATACAATTCCTATAGCTCTGATGCACTACACACTACATGAATTTATCTCTGCTATAGATAAACCAACATAACATCTCAGTAAAGATACAATTCCTATAGCTCTGATGCACTACACACTACATGAATTTATCTCTGCTATAGATAAACCAACATAACATCTCAGTAAAGATACAATTCCTATAGCTCTGATGCACTACACACTACATGAATTTATCTCTGCTATAGATAAAACAACATAACATCTCAGTAAAGATACAATTCCTATAGCTCTGATGCACTACACACTACATGAATTTATCTCTGCTATAGATAAAACAACATAACATCTCAGTAAAGATACAATTCCTATAGCTCTGATGCACTACACACTACATGAATTTATCTCTGCTATAGATAAAACAACATAACATCTCAGTAAAGATACAATTCCTATAGCTCTGATGCACTACACGACTACATGAATTTATCTCTGCTATAGATAAAACCAACATAACATCTCAGTAAAGATACAATTCCTATAGCCCTGATGCACTACACACTACATGAATTTATCTCTGATATAGATAAAACAACATAACATCTCAGTAAAGATACAATTCCTATAGCTCTGATGCACTACACACTACATGAATTTATCTCTGATATAGATAAACCAACATAACATCTCAGTAAAGATACAATTCCTATAGCTCTGATGCACTACACACTACATGGAATTTATCTCTGCTATAGATAAACCAACATAACATCTCAGTAAAGATACAATTCCTATAGCTCTGATGCACTACACACTACATGAATTTATCTCTGCTATAGATAAACCAACATAACATCTCAGTAAAGATACAATTCCTATAGCTCTGATGCACTACACACTACATGAATTTATCTCTGCTATAGATAAAACAACATAACATCTCAGTAAAGATACAATTCCTATAGCTCTGATGCACTACACACTACATGAATTTATCTCTGCTATAGATAAAACAACATAACATCTCAGTAAAGATACAATTCCTATAGCTCTGATGCACTACACACTACATGAATTTATCTCTGCTATAAATAAACCAACATAACATCTCAGTAAAGATACAATTCCTATAGCTCTGATGCACTACACACTACATGAATGTATCTCTGCTATAGATAAACCAACATAACATCTCAGTAAAGATACAATTCCTTATAGCTCCTGATGCACTACAGCACTACATGAATTTATCTCTGCTATAGATAAACCAACATAACATCTCAGTAAAGATACAATTCCTATAGCTCTGATGCACTACACGACTACATGAATTTATCTCTGCTATAGATAAACCAACATAACATCTCAGTAAAGATACAATTCCTATAGCTCTGATGCACTACACACTACATGAATTTATCTCTGCTATAGATTAAACCAACATAACATCTCAGTAAAGATACAATTCCTATAGCTCTGATGCACTACAGCACTACATGAATTTATCTCTGATATAGATAAACCAACATAACATCTCAGTAAAGATACAATTCCTATAGCTCTGATGCACTACACACTACATGAATTTATCTCTGCTATAGATAAAACAACATAACATCTCAGTAAAGATACAATTCCTATAGCTCTGATGCACTACACACTACATGAATTTATCTCTGCTATAGATAAACCAACATAACATCTCAGTAAAGATACAATTCCTATAGCTCTGATGCACTACACGACTACATGAATTTATCTCTGCTATAGATAAACCAACATAACATCTCAGTAAAGATACAATTCCTATAGCTCTGATGCACTACACACTACATGAATTTATCTCTGCTATAGATAAACCAACATAACATCTCAGTAAAGATACAATTCCTATAGCTCTGATGCACTACAGCACTACATGAATTTATCTCTGCTATAGATAAAACAACATAACATCTCAGTAAAGATACAATTCCTATAGCTCTGATGCACTACACACTACATGAATTTATCTCTGCTATAGATAAACCAACATAACATCTCAGTAAAGATACAATTCCTATAGCTCTGATGCACTACACACTACATGAATTTATCTCTGCTATAGATAAACACAACATAACATCTCAGTAAAGATACAATTCCTATAGCTCTGATGCACTACACACTACATGAATTTATCTCTGCTATAGATAAAACAACATAACATCTCAGTAAAGATACAATTCCTATAAGCTCTGATGCACTACACACTACATGAATTTATCTCTGCTATAGATAAAACAACATAACATCTCAGTAAAGATACAATTCCTATAGCTCTGATGCACTACAGCACTACATGAATTTATCTCTGCTATAGATAAACCAACATAACATCTCAGTAAAGATACAATTCCTATAGCTCTGATGCACTACACACTACATGAATTTATCTCTGCTATAGATAAAACAACATAACATCTCAGTAAAGATACAATTCCTATAGCTCTGATGCACTACACACTACATGAATTTATCTCTGCTATAGATAAACCAACATAACATCTCAGTAAAGATACAATTCCTATAGCTCTGATGCACTACAACTACATGAATTTATCTCTGCTATAGATAAACCAACATAACATCTCAGTAAAGATACAATTCCTATAGCTCTGATGCACTACAGACTACATGAATTTATCTCTGCTATAGATAAACCAACATAACATCTCAGTAAAGATACAATTCCTATAGCTCTGATGCACTACAGACTACATGAATTTATCTCTGCTATAGATAAACCAACATAACATCTCAGTAAAGATACAATTCCTATAGCTCTGATGCACTACACACTACATGAATTTATCTCTGATATAGATAAACCAACATAACATCTCAGTAAAGATACAATTCCTATAGCTCTGATGCACTACACACTACATGAATTTATCTCTGCTATAGATAAAACAACATAACATCTCAGTAAAGATACAATTCCTATAGCTCTGATGCACTACACACTACATGAATTTATCTCTGCTATAGATAAACCAACATAACATCTCAGTAAAGATACAATTCCTATAGCTCTGATGCACTACAGCACTACATGAATTTATCTCTGCTATAGATAAACCAACATAACATCTCAGTAAAGATACAATTCCTATAGCTCTGATGCACTACACACTACATGAATTTATCTCTGCTATAGATAAACCAACATAACATCTCAGTAAAGATACAATTCCTATAGCTCTGATGCACTACACACTACATGAATTTATCTCTGCTATAGATAAACCAACATAACATCTCAGTAAAGATACAATTCCTATAGCTCTGATGCACTACAGACTACATGAATTTATCTGCTATAGATAAAACAACCCATAACATCTCAGTAAAGATACAATTCCTATAGCTCTGATGCACTACACACTACATGAATTTATCTCTGCTACTAGATAAACAACATAACATCTCAGTAAAGATACAAATCACTATAGCTCTGATGCACTACAGACTACATGAATTTATCTCTGCTATAGATAAACCAAACCATAACATCTCAGTAAAGATACAATTCCTATAGCTCTGATGCACTACCACACTACATGAATTTATCTCTGCTATAAATAAACCAACATAACATCTCAGTAAAGATACAAGTCCTATAGCTCTGATGCACTACAGACTACATGAATTTATCTCTGCTATAGATAAAACCAACATAACATCTCAGAAAAGATACAATTCCTATAGCTCTGATGCACTACAGACTACATGAATTTATCTCTGCTATAGATAAAACAACATAACATCTCAGTAAAGATACAATTACCTATAGCTCTGATGCACTACACACTACATGAATTTATCTCTGATATAGATAAACCAACATAACATCTCAGTAAAGATACAATTCCTATAGCTCTGATGCACTACAGACTACATGAATTTATCTCTGATATAGATAAACCAACATAACATCTCAGTAAAGATACAATTCCTATAGCTCTGATGCACTACACACTACATGAATTTATCTCTGCTATAGATAAACCACATAACATCTCAGTAAAGATACAATTCCTATAGCTCTGATGCACTACACACTACATGAATTTATCTACTGCTACTAAATAAAACCAACATAACATTCTCAGTAAAGATACAATTCCTATAGCTCTGATGCACTACACACTACATGAATTTATCTCTGCTATAGATAAACCAACATAACATCTCAGTAAAGATACAATTCCTATAGCTCTGATGCACTACACTACATGTATTTATCTCTGCTATAGATAAAACAACATAACATCTCAGTAAAGATACAAATCCTATAGCTCTGATGCACTACAGACTACATGAATTAAGGTTTAAACCATCTATTCCGTCCTTCTTACTGACTAATACCTTCATCTAGTAAATAAGACACAACACCATTTGTTTGGGAGAAAGAACCGGTCACGGTTCACGTTTATTAAATAAACGCTTTAACTTGTGCCTAAGAGTCATTCCAATTACCCTTAGGCACTTGATCAACCTATCAACGAAACTTGGCAACAAGTTCGTAATCCTCAACGTTGGCGGCATCTCACCCTAACCCTAGCCCCTATTAGCAGATGGTCAAGGCCCCCTTTCCGATACATGCAGCGTGCACCCGGCTGTCACGCCCCATGGCACTCAGAGAGAGCTGTGATGTTCAGAGGTCTTCGGTCCAATTGCGAGGGAGAGGACCCCCCCCCCCAAGGCCGGCGCCTGGCAGGCATAACCCCTCCCTTTTCCCCGGACCGTCACTCTTCTCTCCTTGTGCCCTCTCCCCAGGGCATTGACCACCCGCCTGCTGAGGCATATCCAACCAGCCCAGTAAGGCACCCCCTGCCAGCCGAATCGTACAACTCAACTTCAGGGGTGGCTAGCTACATTAAAGGCTCGGTCTTACTGAAGGCTAGCTCAATTAAACCCACCCCTGCCGAGCCAAACTCACCCTAACAGCCGCATCGTAGCCGCCAATTTCTTCTTCCAGGGACGGGTGGGCGGAGAAACCCTCTCCTTGAAGTCTGGAAACCGAAAGAGGCTGATCTCACTGTTGCAGGACCCTATAAAGGTAAGAAAACAGACACCTCCTTCCACTTTGCAACATTGTAACGACACATTTAGCATTACTCCAGACTTCAAGTTGGTAAACCCTTAATTTTGTTACAGGCCCACTAGAGGGCCCTCCACTACCA